>NW_024470403.1:0-94598 GCF_900496995.4 Aquila chrysaetos chrysaetos | reverse complement strand
CCCCCTCACCAGTTCAGGTCCCCCATCCCAGCAGATGGTCTGACTGGGAAGGCAGAGCCCCCCCCGCAAAGAGCACAGTCATAAACTCTCCGCCGAGCTCCCCTATAGAGAACCGTATATCCGTTTTGGGAACTGATAGCTCTTCCCAGGGGAGGTTACCTCCTTTAGACGGGCGGGTTCCCATGCACCGAGCCGGCACGCTCGCCTCCCTCGCGCTGGGCAGATTACGGCAGAGTCTGGAGAAACAGAAACAGTCATTTATATCAAAACAGGGAATATTTCCCCAGCTCAGGCTTCCCATGCGAGGCCCGAGCTGCTGCTCCTACCCGTGCCGGACCCTCCACCACCGACCTGACGTGGGGTGCCTGGACCCCGCTGAGCCTTAACACCGCCCAGGACCTGCCCCAGGGGGAAAATGGGGTGCTAAGGGATGAAGGGAGTGGGGGTCTCCCCATGCTCAGACCTGCTCGGGGCTTTGATGGTCCCGACGAGGAGGCACCCCGGGCTGAAATCCTGGGTGCAGCTGACACGGAGGATCCCGAGGGGACAGACGGAGCTGTTGTGTGAGGGGAAACTGAGGCAGGGAGGCGGAGGAGGGGGCTTCCCCTGGGGGGGCTTAGGGACCAGGGGAGGGGGCTCTGCCCGAGGACAAGGGGACAGAGGGGGGGGCTTCCCCTGGGGGGCTTAGGGACCAGGGGAGGGGGCTCTCCCCGGGACGAGGGAGGCAGAGGAGGGGGCTCTCCCTGGGGGACATAGGGACCAGGGGAGGGGACCCTCCCAAGGGACAGGAGAGCAGAGGCTGGGGCTCGCCGCAGCGGGGAGGAGAGAGGGCTCTCCCGGGGATCACGGGGAGGAGGAAAGGAGGGGGCTCTCCCCGGGGGACACGGGGGCCGGAGGAGGGATTCCCCCCCCCCCCCCGCGTCCCCGCCGAGGCCCAGCGCGGAGGCCGAAGCCCCAACATGGCGGCCGCGTTGCCCCCGGTTACGGCTACTTCCGTCGGGACGCGGCGGCGGCCGGAAGCGCGGGTCACGTGGGAGAGCGGGAAGATGGCGGCGCCCAGGGCGGTGGGGCCGGGCCCGGCGCCGCTGCTGCGGATAACGGCGGAGTGCGGGCGGAGCCGGGCGCGGGTCGGCGAGCTGCGGCTGCCACACGGCCCCGTTCCCTGCCCCGTTTTCATGCCCGTGGGTACCCGCGGTACAGCCAAAGGCGTCACGGCCGCCCAGCTCGCCGCCCTCGGCTGCCGCATCTGCCTCGGCAACACCTACCACCTGGGCACGCGGCCGGTGAGCGCCGCCGCGGCGGGGGCCGGGAGGGAGGGGAGGGGGGAACCGGGAGGGCCGAACCGGAGGGGCTACCGGGGCCGGGCCGCCCGCAGCCACCGGCGAGCATCGGGCACCGGAGGGCCCCGCCCCTCCTCGACGACCACGCCCCCTCCTCGACGACCACGCCCCCGTAGACCCCGCTCCCGGGTGGGCCACGCCTCCTTTTGCCCTTAAAAGTCCCGGAGGGAGCCCTGAGGAAGGCCACGCCCCCTGCGGTGTCCACGCCACGCCCCTTGGGATAGCCCCCCCCGGGGGGGGCTCGGACCACCTGTGCCCATGGGAGAGCGGACTCGGGCTGGCCCCGCCCCCTGCAAGGCTCCGCCTCCCGCATGGCCCCGCCCCCGTGCGCGCTAGCTCCGCCCCCTGGGGTCCCCATGGTCCTGGGCTGAGCCCCCCCCCCCGACCCCCCCCCCGATCTGACACCCCCCCCTCCACCGCAGGGCCCGGAGCTGGTGCAGCGTGCCGGTGGTCTCCACGGCTTCATGGACTGGCCCCACAACCTGCTGACGGTGAGGGGGGGGCCGGGACCCCTACCTGGGGGGGGGGGGAGACACCCAGGACCCCCACCTGGGGGACGCACACCCCCAGGACCCCACTTCAGGGGGGGGAGAGACCCCCAGGACCCCACCTGTGGGGGGGACGCACCCCCAGGACCCCCACCTGGAGGCAATGACACCCCCAGGACCCCACTTGAGGGGGGGGAGACACCCCCAGGACCCCACCTGTGGGGGGGACACACCCCCAGGACCCCCACCTGGAGGCAATGACACCCCCAGGACCCCACTTGAGGGGGGGGGAGACACCCCCAGGACCCCACCTGTGGGGGGGACACCCCCCAGGACCCCCACCTGGAGGCAATGACACCCCCAGGACCCCACTTGAGGGGGGGGAGACACCCCCAGGACCCCACCTGGGGGGGGACACACCCCCAGGACCCCACTTGAGAAGGGGGGGAACCCCCAGGACCCCCACCCAGGGACCCCCAGCTCCCCTGATCCCCACCCTGCAGCCCCGGGACTCCCGATCCACCAGCCCCCCCTGCCCCAGGGACGTGGGGCATCACCCCCCCCCTCAGCCCCCCATTATTGGGGTCCCCCCCCCCAACACCTCCCCTGTGCCCCCCCCAGGACAGCGGGGGCTTCCAGATGGTCTCGCTGGTGGAGCTGTCGGAGGTGACGGAGGAGGGGGTCCGCTTCCGCTCCCCCTACGGCGGGGAGGAGATCCTGCTCAGCCCCGAGAAGTCCATCGAGATCCAGAACGCCCTGGGTGAGTCCACGGGGGGGGGGGGGCTGAACCCCAAAATCCGGGGGGGGGGATGTCCTGGGACATCCCCCCACCCTTCCTCACCCCCCCCAGGCGCCGACATCATGATGCAGCTGGACGACGTGGTGAGCAGCACCACGACGGGGCCGCGGGTCGAGGAGGCCATGCACAGGTCCGGGACCCCCCCAGACCCCCCCGGATCCCCCCCGGACCCCCACACCTGACCCCCCCGTCCCCCCCCCCCAGGTCCGTCCGCTGGCTCGACCGCTGCATCGCCGCCAACCGCCGCCCCGAGCAGCAGAAGCTCTTCGCCATCATCCAGGGGGGGCTGGATCCGGCCCTGCGCACCAAGTGCCTGGAAGGTAGCACGGCCGTGTTCCCCCTCCCTGCCTTCCTCCCGCTCCTCATCCTCATCCTCTTCCCCCTCCCTGCCTTCCTCCCACTCCCCATCGTCTTCCCGTTCTCCACCTGCTCCTCATCTTCCTCCCACTCCTCATCCTCTTCCCACTCTGTCTGCCCCCATTCCCCATCTTTCTCCTGCTCCTCATCGTCCTCCCGCCCCCTATCTTCCTCCCCCTCCCTGCCTTCCTCCTCATCCTCTTCCCATTCCCCGTCCTCCACCTGCTCCTCATCTTCCTCCCTCTTCCCACCTTCTTCCCATTCCCCATCTGCTCTTCGTCCTCCTCTGGCTTCCCACCTTCTTCCCACTCCTCATCTGGTCCCCCCATTCCCCATCTTCCTCCCACTCCTCATCCTCCCCCAGGTCCCCATCAGCTTCCCATTCCCTATCTTCCTCCCCCTCCCCACTTTCCACCTGCTCCCTCATCCTCCTCCCGCTCCCCCTCATCCTCCCACTCCCCATCTTCCTCCCACTCCTCATCCTCCTCCCACTCCTCACCTTCTTGCTCCCCGTCATCCTCCCATTCCCCATCTTCCTCCCACTCCCCATCTTCCTCCCACTCCTCATCCTCCTCCCACTCCTCACCTTCTTGCTCCCCCCTCATCCTCCCACTCCCCATCTTCCTCCCACTCCTCATCCTCCTCCCACTCCTCACCTTCTTGCTCCCCCTCATCCTCCCACTCCCCATCTTCCTCCCACTCCTCATCTTCCTCCTGCTCCCTACATTCCCCCCATTTCCCATCTTCTTCTTGCTCCCCATCCACCTCCTGCCCCCCGCCGCCAGGTCCCTGGGGGGGTGGGGGTCGGGGGGGGTCCGTGGGGTGCTCGCAGCCCCCGTCCCCTGTGTCCCCCCCCCAGAGATGACCCGTCGCGACGTCCCCGGCTTCGCCATCGGGGGCCTGAGCGGGGGCGAGGAGAAGGACCGCTTCTGGAAGATGGTGAAGCTCAGCACCGACCGCCTGCCGCGGGACAAGCCCCGATACCTGATGGGTGTGGGGTAGGTCCTGGAGCGGGGGGGGGGGGTGTGGGGCTCAGCCCCCCCCCCCCAGCTCAGCCCCCGCTCCCCTCCGCAGCTACGCCACCGACCTGGTGGTCTGCGTCGCTCTGGGCTGCGACATGTTCGACTGCGTCTTCCCCACCCGGACGGCAGTAAGAGGCTCCGGGGGGGGGGGGCTGGGACACACACACACACACACACACATACACGACCCCCCCGGGGTGGGGGGGGGGGCCTCTAGCCCTGACCCCCCTCCCCTCCCCGCAGCGTTTCGGCTCGGCGCTGGTCCCCTGGGGTTCGCTGCAGCTGAAGAACAAACAATTCGCCAAAGATTTCCGTCCCATCGACGAGAACTGCGACTGCCCCACGTGCCAGCGGTGGGTGGGTGGGAAGCTGGGGGGGGGGGGGAGAAACCCTGGGGGGGTGGGTCAAGATGGGGATCTGACCCCCCCCCCCATCTCTGCGCCCCCCATCCAGGCACAGCCGCGCGTACCTGCACGCCCTGATCCGCAGCGAGACGGCCGCCCTGCACCACCTCACCATCCACAACATCGCCTACCAGGTGGGGCTGGGGGTCCCGGGGGGGCCGTGGCAGCACCGGGAGGGGGGGCCCAGACTCCCCTTTAACCCCCCCCCCCACCTTCCCCACAGCTGAACCTGATGGGCTCCATCCGGGAGAGCATCCTGGCCCAGCGCTTCCCCGAATTCGTCCGGGAGTTCCTGAGCACCATGTACGGGGCGCGGGAGCGGGTCCCCGCCTGGGTGGTCGAGGCTTTGGCCACCGTCGGCATCACCCTGGACTGACGGGGACCCCCCCCCGCAACCCACCCCCCCATCCCCGGGGGGCAACGGAGGGGCCGAGCGCCCTGGCAGCCCCCGTTTCCCCCCCGCAGACGGTTTTATCCTTTCCATATGTATATTTTTATACTTTTTTTGTGGTTTTTTTTTACTACTTTGGTCTTTTTTTAAGAGGGGGCGGCTGCCGCTGCCGCATCCGGATAAAATCTCTTGGTGGGAACGGCGGCTTGCGTGGCTCTGAATGGGTCTGGGGGGGCCCCAAATGGGTCTGGGGGGGCTGTCTGCCCACGGCAGGGGCTCGGTGCCCCCTCGGGGCTGCGCTGTCCCTGGGCAGGGTGAGAGCGGGGGGGTCACGGTCCTGGGCAGGGGGGGTCCTGGGGTGCACGGTGCTCGTGGGACACGTCTGGTGCTGCCCGGGGGGGGGTCTCAGAGATCCCAGGGTCCGGTGGAACCCACGGCCGGAGAACCGGCGTTTTGGGGGACGCTCTGGGGTCTCAGAGACCTGGGGGGGGACTGAGGGAGAGGAGTATGGGGGATGGGGGTCTGGGGATGCAGAGGAGGGGGCCTGGGGGTGCAGGGGGGGAAAACTGGGGACATTCTGGGGACGCAGGAATGCAGAAGGGGCTCCGGGGATGCTCAGGGGTCCCAGGGACCTGGGAGGGGATCAGGGGGATGTTTGGGGGTCCCAGGAGGGGACCGGGGGATGCTCTGGGGTCCTGGGAAGGGACCAAGGGAGAGGACTGGGGGTCTGGGGGTGCAGGGGGGGGAAACTGGGGACGCTTTGGGGACCCAGGAATGCAGAAGGGGCTCTGGGGACCCTCTGGGGTCCTGGGGACGCTCTGGGGTCCCGGGGACTAGGGTTGGGGGGGGCTCTGGGGATGCAGAGGAGGGGACCTGGGGGTGCAGGGAGGGGGGAAACTGGGGATATTTTGGGGTCCCAGGGAGGCAGGAGGGGACCGGGGGGGATGCTCGGGGGTCCCAGGGAGGCAGGAGGGGACCGGGGGGGGTGCTCGGGGGTCCCGGGGACGCAGGAGAGGACTGGGGTGGTGGGGGACACGGGGGACCCGGGGCCGGGATTGTCTCCGACTCTGCTCCTCCATCAGCACCTTCTCCGCCGTCACCGACATCACAGCCCGGATCCGTCCCGTTGTCACCGTGACCCACGTGGGCCCCCCCCCCGTGCCGCAAACCCGCCTGCCGGCTCCCTACCCCCGACACCCCGGGGTCCCCCCAGGGCTCATTCCCCCCACCCAAAGACCCCGCGTGTGGGGAGGGGGGGCAGAGCCGGGTACCACCCTGGGGGTCCCCCCCAAAGGGATGAATTGGGGCAGGATCCGGCCGGGAGAAGGGGAAGGGGCTGGGTTGGGTTTAAATAGGGTCAGTGGGCGCAGGTGGGGGCTCAGGTGTGCTGGGGGGGGGGGGGGGGCAGAGAACGCAGCCCCCTGCACCCAGGTCCTGGGGAGGGGGACACCGGGGACCCCCCCCCACCATGGGCGACGTCCCCGAGCGTTGCGCGGTGCTGGCCTTTGTCCCCATCGACCCGGCGCGTGGCTGGGGGCGGTGAAGCGGCGTGAGTTTCTGGGGACACCCCCCCCCCCGGGAGCCCCCCAACGGACACCCCCCCCCACCCCGAGGTCTCACTGGTGTGTGTTGGGGGGCTGGGATGTGTGGGTCCGTGTTGGGGGGGAGGTTGGGTCCGGGGGTCCTTTGGGGGTCTGGGGGGGCTCAGACACGCGGGTCCTTTGTGGGGGGGGGGGGGTGTCTGGGATCTTGGAGGCGCGGGTCCTTCGGGGTCCCGGGGGGGTCGGACACGTGGGTCCAGTTTGGGGGTCTCGGCCCCGGGACGTGCGGGTCCTTTGGGGGTCTGCAAGCCCGGACGCGTGGGCCCACGGTGGGGGTCTCGGAGCCCGGACGCGCGCGTCCTTTGGGGGTGCGGGAGCCGGGACCCCCCCCACCCCCCGCACCCAGCGACGCTATTTTCGTCCGAAAACCCCCCAACTTCGTGCCGTTCGCCCTCCCCTCGCCCCCGCGGCGGCTCGGGGGGGACCGGGACCCCCGACCCCTGCCCCACGGCGGGCGGGGGGGGGCAGGCGGCGTCGTGGCCGGTGCCGTGCGTCAGCCGGGGCGCGTGGCCGGGGCGGCGGGGAGGAAGTTTGTGGACGGGGTGGGGTGCTCGGGGCTGCGTCACCCGCGATCGCCGATTTCTGCCGCTGCCGGGCACCCCGGCACCATTGGCAGCGGCCGCGCCGGGGCCGACGGGCAGGTGAGCGGCAACTGGGGGACACTGGGAGCGGCGACTGGGGTGAACTGGGAGCAACTGGGGTGAACTGGGAGCAACTGGGAAGGCTGGGAGCCACACCTGGGGTGAACTGGGAGCCGCTGGGAGCAACTGGGGTGAACTGGGAGCAACTGGGAAGGCTGGGAGCGGCAACTGGGGTGAACTGGGAGCCGCTGGGAGCAACTGGGGTGAACTGGGAAGGCTGGGAGCCGCTTCGAGCGACTGGGAAGGGCGGGAACAGCACCTGGAGTGAACTGGGAGTCACTGGGAGCAACTAGGAGCAGCAACGGGGGTGAACTGGGAGTCACTGGGAGCAACTGGGAAGGGCGGGAGCAGCGCCTGGGGTGAACTGGGAGCCGCTGGGAGCAACTGGGGTGAAGTGGGAGAAACTGGGAAGGCTGGGAGCCACACCTGGGGTGAACTGGGAGTCACTGGGAGCGGCAACGGGGGTGAACTGGGAGCCGCTGGGAGCAACTGGGAAGGGCGGGAGCAGCGCCTGGGGTAAACTGGGAGCAACTGGGGTGAAGTGGGAGCCACTGGGAAGGGTGGGAGCAGCACCTGGGGTGAACTGGGAGCCGCTGGGAGCAACTGGGAAGGGTGGGAGCAGCGCCTGGGGTAAACTGGGAGCCACTGGGAGCAACTGGGGTGAAGTGGGAGCCACTGGGAAGGGTGGGAGCAGCACCTGGGGTGAACTGGGAGTCACTGGGAGCAACCAGAAAGGGCGGGAGCAGCACCTGGGGTGAACTGGGAGCAACTGGGAAGGACTGGGAGTGGCACCCCACGGGGGAAGTAAGATCCATCTGGAAGGGCTGGCAGTGGCACCTGGGAGCAACTGGGAATGGCTGGGAGCTGCAGCAAGAGCAGTCACGGGACAAATGAGGAGAACTGGGCAGGGAGGGGAGCTGCACTCTGGGGAAACTGGGATGAACTGGGAAAAGCTGAGCACTGCACCCCAAGGAGGAACTGGGATGAACTAGGAAAGGCTTAGCGCTGCACGCCAAGGGGGAACTGGGATGAACTGGGAAGGGCTGAGCGCTGCACGCCAAGGGGGAACTGGGAAGGGCTGAGCGCTGCACACCAAGGGGGAACTGGGATGAACTGGGAAGGGCTGAGCGCTGCACGCCAAGGGGGAACTGGGATGAATTGGGAAGGGCTGAGCGCTGCACGCCAAGGGGGAACTGGGATGAACTGGGAAAGGCTGAGCACTGCAACCTGGGTGAACTGGAAAGCCCTGGGCAGGGCTGGCAGCCGCCCCCTGGGGCAAACTGGGAGAACTGGGCAGGGAGGGCACTTACATTCTGCTGTTAACTGGAAGAACTGGGCAGAGCTGGGAGCTGCACCTGAGGGGAACTGGGAGAACTGGGCAGAGCTGGGAGCTGCACCCGAGGGGAACTGGGAGAACTGGGCAGAGCAGGGAGCTGCACCCGAGGGGACCTGGGCAGAGCTGGGAGCTGCACGTGAGGGGAACTGGGAGAACTGGGAGCTGCACCCGAAAGGAACTGGGAGAACTGGGCAGAGCTGGGAGCTGCACGTGAGGGGAACTGGGAGAACTGGGAGCTGCACCCGAAAGGAACTGGGAGAACTGGGCAGAGGTGGGAGCTGCACCCGAGGGGAACTGGGAGAACTGGGAGCTGCACCTGAGGGGAACTGGGAGAACAGGGCAGAGCCGGGAGCTGCACCCATGGGGAACTGGGAGAACTGGGAGCTGCACCCGAAGGGAACTGGGAGAACTGGGCAGAGCTGGGAGCTGCACCCGAGGGGAACTGGGAGAACTGGGAGCTGCACCCGAGGGGAACTGGGAGAACAGGGCAGAGCCGGGAGCTGCACCTGAGGGGAACTGGGAGAACTGGGCAGAGCCGGGAGCTGCACCCGAGGGGAACTGGGAGAACTGGGCAGAGCTAGGAGCTGCACCTGAGGGGAACTGGGAGAACTGGGCAGCGCCGGGAGCTGCACCCGAGGGGAACTGGGAGAACTGGGAGCTGCACTCGAAGGGAACTGGGAGAACTGGGCAGAGCTGGGAGCTGCACCCGAGGGGAACTGGGAGAACTGGGAGCTGCACTCGAAGGGAACTGGGAGAACTGGGCAGAGGTGGGAGCTGCACCCGAGGGGAACTGGGAGAACTGGGCAGAGCTGGGAGCTGCACCCGAGGGGAACTGGGAGAACTGGGCAGAGGCAGGCTCTTGGCCCCAGGACCCCCACGGCTCCCACCGGTCAGGGGACAAGCAGCAGGACCCCCAACTGGTTTTACTGGTTTAACTGGCCGGGGGGGGTGCGGGGGAGGCGGAGCTGGGACCCCAGGGGGGCCGCGGGCGGCTCTGCACCCCAGCCGGGGCCCCCCCTGCCCTCACAGGGTGCCCCCGACCCCTCTCCGCCCCCCTGGGGCTCCCCCCGACCCCTCTGTGCCCCCCCGTCCCATCCTGTCCCCCCCCCCCCCATTGCGCCCACCCCAGGCGAGGACCGTCACCGAGCCGGGGGCCGCGGCGGCTCTCGGGGTCCCTTCACCGTCGCGGTGTTTGCGCCGGCCCCGGCGGGGGGGGGGCCCACAGCACCGCCGGTGTGTTCCCTCCCTTATCGCACCCGGCGCCTCTTATCAGCACCCGGCCCCCGCTGCGGCTGCGCCGAGACGGCCCCCGGCCGTGCCGGGGTGGGCGAGGGGACACCGACGGGGCTGGGGGCACCCGGTGCGGCCCCCCGGCACCCTGAGATACCCTGAAATGCGCCGGGGTGGGGTGGAGGGGCCCCGGCAGGCAAAGCGAGCGGGTTTTGGGTGCTGAGCGAGCGGCTGGGTGGGCAAGGAGCGAGCGGCTGGGTGGGTGCAGAGCCAGCCTCGGGCGGTTGCCAAGCGAGCGGCTGGGTGGGTGCAGAGCCAGCCTCGGGCGGTTGCCAAGCGAGCGGCCGGGTGGGCGCTAAGCGAGCCGAGGGGGGTTTTTTTGGGTGCCGAGGGAGCGTCGGGCGGGCCCGCCGTCGGTCTGAGGCGCCGGGTTTTCCCCCCGCAGAGCGGTAGCCGGAGCCATGAAGTGCCAGCTGAGCCCGCGCCTGCTGCTGCTGCCCGTCCTGGTGTCGCTGGCGCTGCTGGGGCTGCGGGTGCAGCGCTTCGCCGAGGAACCCGTCACCACCGCCCCCGCCCTGGCCGGCGGAGATGCCGCCGATCGGCAGCGCCCGGCCGGGCCGGGTTTCCGGTGGCACGGGGCGGCGGGCGCGCGCGGCAACGCCACGGTCAAGCCGCCCCCCACCCGGCACCCGCTGCAGCCCCCCTACCCTTACCCCTACCGCTTCCTCCTCAACGAGCCCCACAAGTGCCGGGACCAGACGCCGTTCCTGGTGCTGCTGGTGGTGACGGAGCCGGGGGACACGGCCGGCAGGAGCGCCATCCGGCAAACCTGGGGCAACGAAAGCTCGGTGCCGGGGGTCTCCATCCTCCGTCTTTTCCTCCCTCGGCGTCCCACCCGGTGTTCCGGCAGGAGCTGCGGCCGGTGCTGGAGGAGGAGAGCCTTCTCCACCACGACATCCTCCAGCAAGACTTCTTGGACACCTACAACAACCTGACGTTGAAGACGCTGATGGGCATGGAGTGGGTGAGCAAGCACTGCCCCAACGCACAGCACGTGATGAAGGCCGACCCGCGACGTCTTCCTCAACCCTGGGTTACCTGGTACAGCAATTCCTCATTCCCCCCCAAGAAGAACTTCATGACCGGTTAATCTACCGCAACACGGGGCCGCTGCGCAACAAGGGACTACAAGTGGTACGTGCCCCACGAGGTCTACCCCAACAACACCTACCCGCCCTACTGCGGCGGACCCGGCTATGTCCTCTCCGGGGATTTGGCAAGCAAATCTACGCCGTCGCCCAAACTTTGTCCAATCATCAACATGGAGGATGTCTTCATGGGCATCTGCCTGCACGCGCTGGGACATCAGCCGTCACAACAGCCCTTGGGGCGTCTTAACATGTACCGGATCGAGTACGAGAAGTGCCGCGTTCTCCGGTTGGTGATGGTCCACCCACTACGAGCCCCAGCAGCTGCTGAGACTCTGGCCGGCTTCCAGGAGCGAAGATGACGTGCCACGCTAGCCACGGCTGGAGGGCCGAGCCGTTGCCGGGGCTGCCGGGCACCGGAGCCATCCCGCAGCCCCCAGTGGCGGGTACCACTGCCCTCCCCGGTGTGGCCGAGACTTGCGGCTTCATCCCTCCGGTGACTTTCTGGCCAGTCTCCGGCTCTCAAGCAGCCGCTTGGGGCCGTCTCCAAACCTCGGGTCTCTCGGGGACCCCCCCGCCCCTACCGGGGATGGTTTCCACCCCCCCATTTTGAGCCACCAGCTGGTTTGCACTGCTGGAGCCGAGCGCTTTGCTCGCCGGACCAGCCACTTCACTTCATTAGATCTTTTTAATATTAGTAGTGGTATTATTGGTTTTTTTTTTTTCTGTCTGTTCTGAGCCAGCTGGTCACGGTGGTCTGGACCCCCACCGGCAGTAAAGCTGTGCCCGCATTAAGTTATGGCTGATATTATCAATAAAGGCCTGAAGCCAGCCGGAGCAACTCGCCAACTGTCTCGTTTCTCCTAGGTGCCAACAACCACACCTGGGCTGCCCACCGGCACGAACCCCCCACCAATCCCCTCTCGTTCCCGGTATGTGCTGGGGAGGGGAAGCGTCACCATCCCGAAACGCCGGATCAAGCCCGGCCTTTGCTTGGGCTGTTGACTCAACGCGGGCCTCACCGGCGGCGACAGAACAAGCGCCGGTTGGGGCGTTTACCGCACGGGGTTTGGGTCCAGCTATGCCACCAGCCCACAGAGAACGAGAAACACCGGTGCAAGGGTGCAAAGTTTATTCAACTAAGTGCGCCCGGCGCCCGGAGGAGGCACATTTACACACACGCAAAACGCACGTGGCCAAACGGCACCGGTGCAATACCTGATAAGGCTCCAGCTATTCCCAGCACTGCTTTAAAGGAGCTAAAGCGGCGCTCCGGTATTATTTTTGTTGGAAAAAGGGGCAGTTTTGTAGCTCAAAGCCCTGCTGCCCCCGCAGCTTTGGTTTGAGAGATGCGATCTGGCAGCTGCCTGCACCAGAGAAGTGCCGGAATATTTGGGAGCAGGAGCTGCTCCGCACCCTTGGTTCCCTTGGGACGGCACCTGCGCGTTCCCAGCCTTGCAAATGCCGCTCCACCTTTCCCAGAAAGGTGAGTAAACTGAAGCCACTACCCTGTTTAATTTTTCTTATGGTTTTGAGGAGTGCCGTAGTTACAGGCAGGATCTGGCAGGGCCGGGAAATTGCCCAGAGCCATGAGGATTATCTACACCAGGAAGTCCCCGCTGGCCCTTGCTGTGAACCCTCACACATGAACCTTCTCACCGCGTTCAAGGGTCTCTCCTTGAACGCCCCACCCTGTGCCAAGAATTCGGCACCTCTTCCCCAACACCCACCGCGGCGCTGGGAACGGAGGCGGCCCCCTCACGCGGTGGGTCTGGGGAGCCGCCGCCGCGTCATCTCCGGCGCGGGGGTTTAATCACCGGCAAAGGCAATAATTTGGTTCTTACCCAAGGACTCCAGCCAGCCCTGCTTGCTCCTCCGGTGGGCTCAGGCTGCCGTGCTCTCGGAAGTCCATAATCTCCTCCTGGCCAAAGCCCCTGGGGCGGTTAGTCTCAAAACTGAGAGTTTAAGGTCATTCCAATTGCAAGAAAGTGGAGAATATTCTGAATTTTGTTTTTTTTTTCAAGAGAGGCAGGAGGCTGCCGCAGTGCACGCACCGTGAAACGACATGCTCGGAGACCAAGACATCAAGAGTTTTGTGTTTATTTGTCTACATTCAGCTTACTCCAGATGTACTGCCTGAGGGATTCAGGCATACAAAACCCACTCTTTCCCACTGGTTTTTAAAATAAAATCTTCACTTATAAAACTGAAACACTAAAGCATTAAAATACAGAAAGCTCGTTTAACTCACTTCACAAAAGCATTAACAGATGACATATCCCTTATCTATTTAAAGCCATACTGTGTTCACACTTCCACGTCAATTTTTAAATAGAAAAAGGATACTGAAATTGTATTAACTCAAAAAAAAAAAAAAAAAAAAAAAAAAACAAAACCCCAAAAAATTCCTATTTAGACAAAGTTGTAATGGCAACTAACAAACCATTAAATACAGAGATGCCCAAAATACAGCTAAGTATGGAATTACAGGTACTCAACCATTAGTGACCGGTATCACAAAGAGCACTGCAACATGGAAACGGGGGGGAAGGGGGGGGGGCAAGGGAGGGGTTTACGTGTTTACCGTGATGCGATAAAACTGAATATTCAAAGGGTGGGCGAGCGCGGGAGGGAACAAAGCTCCGCGCCCATGGAGGAAGGGGCGGCTTTATCTGTACTGGTAATTCATGCTGTGGTCGTTTCTGCCGTAGCCGCCTTGGGACGCCTGGTAGGAGCTGGGGGGGGCCGCTGTAATTTTGGCCTGAACCGGGGGAGTTGTAGTTGGACTGAGAGGAATATCCACCTGCGGGGGGGGGGGGGGTGGAGAAGGGGAGAGAGAAGCGCTCGGTTACCATCGCGGCGTGAAACAACAACAAAAAGCTGTTTCAGTGCAGAATCGGAGCTTTTCCTCCGATCCGGGAGCCGCTGCCAGGCAAAAGCACACGCGGATGGGAAGACGCTGCCCTCGCATGGAAAAATACATAGGGAAGTGTCGTATACTGACCTTGCTTACCTTGGTACGAGGACCCTCCGCCCCCAGATCCTCCCCCATAGCCACCGTGTGAGCCGGTGTTGTAGGAGGCACCTCCCGAGTAGTTATTTCCTCCGCCTCCGCGGCCGCTGTTGCCACCGTAACCTGGAAGGGAAAACGCGGTGAACACGGCCGGTCTCCCCGGCGGCAGCAGCTCTGCCTTCATCGCACCCAGAGAGAGGTTTTTGTCTGCTGTTAGCAGCAAAAGGGACGATTATTGGAGGTGAGGCGAACTACCAGGGGTTCGATGAGCGAACCCCTCTTCCTTGGGCTGCTAAAAAGCTTCACGGAGAGGTCTGGCTGCCAGGGGCAGCGGTGGGATTTCCCCACAGCTTGCATGAGCACGGGCGATCCACGCTGAGGAACGTGCGGATCCCAAGCGCTCAACTGCCCGACACAGAAAGTAAAGACTCGATCATCAAACAGTAACTCAAGAGCAGAGCAGGCAATTCCACCTTCATCCTCCAGAAGGCAAGAGCATCTCCTCAGGGAGGAGCAGACCAGACCGCAGCAGGTTTCCTGGTTGGTTGTCAATCTCAACTAATTAAATCAACTCAACCAGAGCGCTTTAAGCCCTCCAAGTTCACAGAAGTATGGGACGGTTTGGGTGGGAAGGGACGCTTGGAGCTCAGCCCGTCCAACCCCCCCTGCCACGAGCGGGGCCGTCTTCACTGAGGTCAGGGTGCTCAGAGCCCCGGCCAGCCCGGCCCCGAAGGGTCCCAGGGACGGACGGGGCATCGACCCCCTCCCTGGGCAGCCTCTGCCAGGGCCTCACCCCCCTCGGCGGGAAGAATTTCCTCCCTAGAGCCGGGCCGAATCGCCCCTCTTTTAGCCGAAAACCCTTCCCCCTTGTCCCGGCGCTGCCGGCCCGCCTAAAAGTTACTCCTTCGTGTAGGACCACACGCCTACGGAGCGCGTATTTCCTAATTATCGACAGTTTGCATTTTACTCCCCAGATAAGCTAAGCCAGCACTCACTAAATTTGCTCTCGTAGTTGTAATCGGAGCCTCCGCCGCCAGGCGAGTTGTAGGAATTGGAGTAGGAGGAATAGTTGCCTTGGCCGTGGTTGTAGCCTTTCTGTTTGCCCTGCGGCGGGCCGTAGTTACTGTACTGGTTTTGGTTGTAGGACTGCTGCTGCTGGCCCTGGTGGGACTGATAGCCCGAACCGTAGGAGGGTTTTTGCTGTCCTCCATGCTGCTGTTTCTTTCCACCATGTTCGTGAGGGAACGGGCCGAGTTGTAGTTTATCGCCGCCTTGGTAGTAGGAGCCGTAGCCGGAGGAGCCGCCGCCGCCACCTCCGCCGCCGCTCCCCGAGTTCGAGTGGCCGCCGTTGCTGTAGAACTGGCCTAAACAGAGAGAAAAGGGTCAGCCCCAACAGCGGCCGCGTTTTGGAGCGGGTGGGGCAGGCACCACAAGGCACAATTTTAAAGGTAAGGCCTCATAACGCGGTGGTGAGATTTTTACCCTTGCGAAGGCAAGGGTTTAGGAGCGGTTTAGCTCTTACGCTGGTGAAAGGTTTTAAGAAACTCCACACGAGGCCAAGAGGTGAAACATCTTGTTCATTTAAGTAGACAGGGAATTGTGAAATACATCGACATCGCTACCATTGTCCAGTCACCCTGCAATCTCAGTGAACGACGCACCAGCCAGTTCTCCCACAGCTTTAATTCCAGTACGACCCCAATGTTTAGGACTAAGCTCAGGGCTACGACAGTTTCTTTAATGCATGTTTACAATAATAACAGTTATTACTTCAATGCTCTACAAAGATTTAAAATCTGGTGCTCAACTACATTTGAGACAAGTCAGCCATCGACGGCAGCTGATGCTCGGTCTCCGCAGCAGAGAGACACGGTAACGAGGAAGAATCTCGTTCCTGTAATGAAGGAATTATGTCAACATCCATGCAGATCGCTCTAACACAGCGAGCCATCATGTACGGATTTACACGGTGAGTGAGCAGCAAGAATCAACGGAAATTAAAGAAGTGCGTGCACAGCTACTCCTATTACCTCAAAGTTCAGGTACTACCTCCAGGATCCAAGGTTACCGAAAACCTCTAACGGATCAAAACACTCCAGAGAGCCTGGATGCGACAGCATGTACATAGTCAAGAGTTAGTCTGGGTTTAATTTATTTATCAAGAGTACTACAGTCAAGCTCTTTGAGCGATTCTTTTCCTGCCCAATTTCTTGCGAGTTGAACTTTGGGGCGTTCTTTGCATGGGGATTAGTGTGAGAAGACTTACTACTACAGTCAGACCTTGTCGTATTATTCGAAACTAAACTTATTTTCAAGGAACAAAAGCCACTAGAATCTAACTAAAACCTGCACCAGTGTCTGTAATGGCGTGTACGCTCAGGGGAACGGAGCTACACCTCTAAAAGAAGGAAAGATTTGCTAGTGCCTCCTCTGAAATGGAGGAGAGGTGGGGGAGAATTTAGTAAAAAAAGGAGACAAAAGAGTAAAATCTCGTGCCCTTTACTTCTGCAATTCTGTGTGAAACTACCGGGACGACTCACGGGGAAGCTGAATCCCAGGTCAGTTCCTAAATTCAGGGTGTGTTTGTGTTGTGAAGAGCTGCAGCTCTTCAAGGCACCTAGCTTTTCATTTTTTGATTGTTCAATCGATTCTTGTCTACACCCCCTGCACTACAGTTAAGACTTTCTACGGAAGAGTTTTTTTTCCTCTTCTGCAGAAGATCACGATTTAGTTCTGCAGAAACGAGGTTCTGTAAAAAAAATTTATCTCCAGCCAAGAACACCAAGGCTGTAGCAAATATTTTCTGCTGAATGAGAGATACCTCGCTCCGTCACTCATATTAAAATCCCCGTCTTTGGTTCCAGCGCGGGGTTACGACTGGCAGCGTGTAAATTCAAGCTGCAGATGCTGGAAGTTGATCTATCCCAAGTCAATTATTTCTGGAAATTCCGTTTTATACCAACACTTCATATTTAACTATGAAGTTCTCATGCTGTTTGACATCGGATTATTTTTGACTTTCCCCAAATCAAAGCTAAGGAATAAAACTATCCATCACACAAGCAGTTACTCTAACAGGTAGTCGCCTAGAAACCGGCAGTTTTTCCACCTCATTCAGGACAGGATCTACTCCCTTGTATAAAAAGTCAGTATCTCAAACAATAGCGCTCTAAACAAGATAGGGCATGCATCATTATTATTGTAAGTATCTGCTAAACACCTTGGACTTTTTTTTTTTTTTTTAAACCTGGTGCTTTGTAGGTCAGAGGTTTTTTTCATTTGCTTTGTTTTTGTTTAGCTAGTTTAATTACTGAGTTAACTCAAATGTTGTTGAGCCTCACAAGTTAAACGAATGCAACGGTGCAGGCTTTGCAGCTAAAAACAGTGACAAACAAAATTACAGTTTTAAAAACAAATACCGTAGCAAGAATAAAGGACCAAACACTTGGAATTCAGAGACTCGGGGTCTCGACTGGCCAATTGCGACATTTCCCGCAATTCCCGATTCCGGTGAAATTTAATTCTCCAGGCAATTAGGTACTTGTAGGGCGATGAGCGTTTTCCAGCATGGCTGCCGAGCCGGCAGAGCTTTGCCGTTAAGTGCTTTAGGCCCTTTATGCTTGGCTCAAGAAAGCCCATTTTCACGTTAACGAACGAATCCATGCATTTTCAGAAGTTACTAACATGGTTACACTAACCCCTAACGCCTGGATATTTATTGTATCAGGATCGGAAGCACAATTACAATACCTTTGAAAGTACACTAGCTACCAGCCACAACAAGTCACATCCCTCAGCGATAATCCACCAGCGTGTTACAAAGGATGTAGGATTAAACTTTAGCACACACGATTCCACGTACAAGTCAACATTTCGCATGCTTAAAAAGCTGGGCTGTACTATATTCAGAGATGTTGAAAAGTCTTCCCAATATCGAGAGGCGTGTACCCAATTGCTGGGATTTATTAAAAGGCTCAAATTTTGTACAAAACCTGCTGTAAATTAAGACAAAGGTAGATTAAAACACTTCAGTTTCTTAAAAATAAAGTAATGCTTTCCATAAAAAGCAAAGATGGGCTTTTTGCCTTTACGCTGAACGGAGCTGGCTTGGAAATTTGTGCCAAGTGCACAAAAACATTCTCGGATAATTGGTTCCCCCTGTTGTGTACATCGATACAACCAAGTTCAAAGGCAAATCACAATAAAAACTGCCACTGTCTTAAGTTCTGCAGGCTAAGAGAGTTTCAGACAAGCTGCGGTGAAAAGCCACTGTTGAGAAACCCAGTGAAGCACAGGGACACAGCACGAACACTTTGGGTTTTGGAGTTCGAGAAAATTGGAGTAAAAAGCTGTTTTTTGTGCAATACTTTTAGATGATCTAGGAAGACCCAAAATCATGATAGCCGTAGCAGTCTGTGAAAAAGTCACCTACAAAAGGGGGAGACAGAGCAGAGAAAAAAAATTAGAATTCTTTTGAAGATGGCAAAATGCGCCACATTTGAAAGTCATGTTTTAGATTTCTCTGCTCCTGTCACCCCCCAATGAAGGCTTCTTCTCAAGACCAATCGCTGTGTATTTTCAGGAAAATCACATTCAAAAGTGTGGCCGATAGCTTCACGTGGCTTAAAGCAGAGAAATTTAAAATATTCACAGTTTTAGAGGAAACGTGAAGTCACCTGGATTCGCGTTTTAACTTTTTAACGAGTACACGAGCCATCTTTCATTACTTCTCATTCAAAAAAAAAGAGAACCCCTTACAAGAGGGCTTCCGCACAAGCGCATCACCGCACGGTGCGACCCAGTCTGAGTTTCACACCCCCAGCAGATCGATGCGTTTCCAAATTTAAGATGAAGAACACTTACTATAGCCTGCCGTTGCAGAATTGCCTCCGTAACCATAGCTTCCATATCCAGCACCTAGATTAGAAGAAAAAGTTTAAATAAAAAGGAAATCGAAGCATACGAAGGCCTTGAACTTCCCGTCGTGCTACAAGACGCCACAAAACGCTAGCGGGGATTAATTTGCCTGTCGGGGTTTGGGGAGTTTGTGGCACATTTAGGGTGGCAAGAGTCAGGACAAGGCGCAGGCAGCATCTCACCTGCATTCATGTAGCCGCCGTGATTGCCACCGAATCCGCCCCTGCCTCTTCCGCGGCCTCGGATGTTGCCGCCTCTTCCACGACCGCGCATGTTGGGCGGAGGGGGCACTTCGTTGTGCATGGGGCCTCCCATTCCGAAACCCGGGTTGTGCTGCTGAGGGAAGAGAGACATGTTAACCAGCTCTGGCTCCTGAGCCTTGCCTCCAAGGTGAAAACAAACCTTTCAAGAGGATGTCGGGAGCTCTAGAACACATCAGGTACCCGCCTGCCTTAAAAAGAAGAGGGGCTAAGCCAAAAGCAACGGGGGCGGGTACCAAATAAAGGTCATGTCCAGAAAACAGAGGCTGTCTTCCGTAAAACTGGAAGGTATTTCTGCTTTCAAGCCCAATGGCCGTTAGCAGATCCTGGTTTCCCTCCACACCTTAAATTACTTCCCCTCCCAAAAAGGGATTAAAATCATAGAGCGGGAGACAACTGTACTACAGGACCATTAGTGACGCCACAAAGTCACTGAATTGTGACATTTACTTACTTTTACGGCAAACTTGGGTCCTCCCCTAGCTGGCACGGGGGGCCTCTTCTTCTTGTTTTGCTCAATGGCAACAGGAGCATCTGGGAACAATTTCTCTAGCGCGGCCAGAGCAGCGTAGGCTTTTGCCACCTTCTTATTTGAACCAGCTCCTTGGAATTTCTGCCCGTCAACCTCCACCTTTAAAAGGGATTAAATCATTGCATGTAAGCGGAAAGGGCAGGAACAGAAGCTGCCACTTGGTAAAATTAACCGTTTTTTCTGGTGCCTGCAAACAATTCCAGAAGTTGGAAGTGCTCAAGGTCAGGTTGGACGAGGTTTTGAGCAACCTGATCTACTGAAAACATCCCTGCCCACTAGATGGTCTTTAAAAGGTCCCTTCCAACCCAAACCATTCTGTGATTTTATGATTTTAAATTCTCACGAAGTAACTAAAATTACAGATATCCGAGTTGGGATGAAGGCACAGAGCGGGGACCAGAAGTCACCTCACCTCCATGACAAAGCGCTTGTCATGACTGCCGCCCGTTTCTGAAATCAGTTCGTATTTCAGCCCGCGCCTTTTCTCGTTGAGCTCCATCACAGGATTCTTGCCATGCTTCGTCAGAATTGGTCCCTGTTGTTTCACATTCTGGAAGCAAATAAGCAGCGATGAAACTCCAAGAAAAAAAAACTTAACGGGCTTGAAGTTGCTTCCAAAACACGTAGTTTGGAAAACATCTTGAAGAAGATAAGCTTGGAATAAGCTTGCCTGATGTTTTTACCTCGTAAATTGTATCGTGACAGTAACTGAACTGTACAGTGCACCGTTATAGCAACCTGTTGCTAAAAGGCGCTTCCGATGATGTCCTACAACATCATCCCAAAGAATGAGAGCCACCCTTTTCCCCTTCTTTGACTGTGCTCACCTCTGGGGTTTGATCTGAAGGAGGAGACGCAGCAGTGGGCGTCGAGACAGTTTCTACTACAGGAGGAGGAGCGACAACGACTGGTTTCTGCTCTGTTTCCTCTGCTGATTCGTCTCCTTTCCCAGATTCTTTGCCCTCCACTCCTGTGGGTAAACCCATATCTTGCAACACCTAGGGTAAGGAGAGTCAGAGAGATTACTGAACAGTACTTACCTCAAAGAACCACTGGCTCTCATGTGCCCTACCCATTTTGGGGTAAATACTCGAGAAGGCTGCTCAAGAATCTTTTTATTAATTCTGTTCAAGGGCTACGCATTCCCCAAATCCCGCAGGCACTTCAAGGCCTAGGAGGTACGAAGTCCTCTGCCCTGAGACCTCACGCATAACAGACTACACTGTCTTGGTGTTTTAACTTTCTCCCCTGTCTGTCCTGAAGGGTTTATGACATTTTTCATACATGGTTGTTGTCATGACTGTTATCGCCATCAATCTGGTTGCCCTTTTCAACTTTGAGAGGTCAGCAATCAAGCTGCCTCCTAACGAGAGCCCTCTGGCAGGAATTAACGTACACAGCTCTTACCTTCACTGCCACGTGCAATTTGGCTGTCTTTTTGGAAGGTCCTGATGCCTCAAACGTGCTGCCATCGATTTCCACAGACATTGTAAAGATAGGAGCGTGAACAGGACCAGTCTGAGACACAAGTTTGTACTGGAGCCCGGGTTTTAGCTGGTTTAGTTTCATCAGTGCATTCATGGCCTGGGGAGGTTCGAGTTTTTCCTCTGAATGGAGAAAAAAAAACAACAGAAGTTTGGGGATGTTTGTCACCTCTTTCAAAGAAGCATAACTGATTTCAGACAAGCTCTGATCTGTGTTTTCCTCCTTGTGAGAGTTTAAGTTATACCAAGTAAAAATCTTACAGTGTTAACGTTTTGGGTTTTTTAAATTCACATGCCCTGTAGCCCCTATTTACAGTGTCACCCAAGACCAAACACCTGCAAGAGTTCTTCCACAACCTGCCCCCCGCCTCAGCCTGAGAACAGCTCTCGGGTAGCCATTTGTACCTACCTCTTGTTAACTCAATACCTTTTTTCTGAATCTTCTTTTTCTTTTTGCTGGGAGATTTCTCCTCTCCGTCCTCCTCCATTGGACGCTTCATTGGGGTGACAGCATACGTTGTACTGGGAGGAATCTGGACTGTAACAATCACAACAAAAACCCCTAAGTATTCCAGTTTCCAGCAACAAGAGCAGCAAAAAGCCTTGGAAACGTGGTTTGTGGGGTTTACCCCCCCAGCCCGCCTCCAAGTACCTACCAGTATAGTCAACGGGGTTTTCGTTCTTTGGTTTCTTGGGCATTTTGGAAGGTAGGGGATCCATCCCCAAGACTTTGTGAAGCTGGCCAAAAGCAGCAAGTCTCAGAGCGTGCTAGAAAGATTAAACATGTGTTACTGGGACGCGCAAGCGGCTCCACCAATCTCTGTTCCCTGCACAGTTTCAGACAGGAACATTCTACCCACCCCTACACAGAAATCCTCATCAGTTTAAATAGGACTCTCTGAATTTTTGAAGTTCAACCCAAAATACGGGTCATGGTAGCAAGTCACTATTTAAAACCTGATACTTTGCTTCTGGTTGGCCAAGCTACAAATTCCTTATTGGTGTGGGACCCATTTTTATTTCTTTTACTTGACTAGATATTAAAAAAGTTAACACCGACCTCCGTGAGGTTACTATACTACCATTAACCAATATGGAAGTTCAGAGTCAGTTGAACTGATTAAGTTTTCGTAACATCTGTAGTCAAAACTATACCTGAGCACTCTGTGTGATATCTTCCCTTTGTTGTCTGTCTAGATGCCCAATAGCATCAGTGGCTTCTTTTTCACAAGGATCATAAATACCAGAACCATCTGAAGGCAGGAAACAAGGAAGATATGCAGAGAATTATCCTGGTGTTTCTAAAGAAACTAAACTAAGTATTCCCTTGGCATCAATCAACACTCATCTCGAAGAAGAACACGGACTGACATGATCCATCCAATGTCCAACATTCTGAAACTTGTCTGGACCATTTTACACGTACAATTACCAGTGAAGCTGGTCACGACCACTCAGGGAACCAATTTTACGCTTGCAGAAACTGGTACCTCTCTCTACGGGGGTTTAACGTCATGGGTCCGTAGCTTTGAACACACGTGCCCTAAGTAACAGCAAGGTACTGTAGTACCCGTGTACGCTGGGGGCTTTCTGAGCTCCGAATCTAGGCTGCCCGCACATATAACAAGGGACTTCTCAAACACTAATGCAAGGTAACCGCGCCTCGAAGCTTCAACCGCGTTTCATTTCAGCTTCGCTTTGAAATGTAAATGCAGAGAACCACCTAACCTGGCATAACGATTCCCGAGGCAAGGCATTCAAGAACTCTCCTCAGAGCCTCGCCAGCGCCCATGGGTCTGTTAGCAGTTCCAATAGATTTCTCACACAGCAGCTCTAGAGGCTGAAAGACAGTTTGGAAAAGTGAGAGGAGCAAAGGTAGGCGCTTGCGCTGCCATTACGGCCAGAAGCTGCTTCAAATTCACAAACGATTAACGATTTACACTGTAGAAATTGTTAACTGATAAAACGATTTACACTGTAGATGTTTGAAACGTATCTTTTAAGGGCAGAAACCTTGTTCGTACTACATAAACCTCTAACGTATGAAACAGAACGTGCGCAGACTGAAGAGAGCTGAACGCCAGCTTGGAGAAGTGGTACCAAACCCCCAAAAAACGAAACAAAAAAGGAAAAATTACCCATCCTCTCAGCGGTGCCCAAGTAGGAACCCGAGTACACAGATCTCGCAACACTCGTATCACTATGACGCACGACTTCAGCCCGTTAGCCCTGGCCTAGAATAAGAATCAAAAGCAGACATACATTCAATAAAAACACCAAAACTGCTCATTCGCAGACATTCATTTTTGCGGTGCTACTTTGTCAAGGGTAAACAGTATTTCGCGTTACCATTTTATAACTTATAACAATAACTGGAGTGTACAAAGGCAACATTACTCTTAACACAAAGCAGCAGCTATGCATCTACTCTTTAAAAAAGGTTCCTTCCAAACGTTTAATTCGCTTAAGTGCTTCTTTAGCAACTGTACCGTTGACAGACGCTAAGTCCAGCACGTCTAACTATCATCCGACGTTAAAGTATTTTAAATAAAAAAAAAAATAAAAAAATAGTTAGCCCCTTAATAGTTTACAAATTTTCTACTTAAAGACAAATATAAGAACAAAATGCAAACCTGGAACCACTTGGCGTGTCGCAGTGACGCCAAGGCAGCAAGGCATTTCTGCCTGTCCAGAACGTCCGGGGAGTCGTTGACTGATAGCGTTTCTATTCGTGGATGGAATAAGAAGACAAGGCACAGTTTGACCAAGGGGGTTCTGTCAGGCGGAGAGGGGATGAGGCAGCTTCCTAACGGGCAGCTGAGGCTCCCAAAAGATCCTGATCTAGATCCTGTAACCTGGAAGGATGGGTCTGCAGTGCGCTCGCCTAGCGGCCTTGCTTAGAAATTAAAACTGCAGAGGGGGGGGCGGGAAGTTCAATTAACAGGGATGGACTGAAATCTATTCTGCAACGAGGAGATGGGGCGTGAAACTCGATGGGAGAGGACAGAAATCCTTTGCGACTCGAATGCAGTGGTAGCGTATGAGGCCAGTAATAGGTAACAAAGGGAAATTTAAAATAAACCCCCACTCTGTGTTTAGCTTTAGTGGAGAAGTGGGGGGAAAAGCTTTGCGAGGATCAAGGGAACCCCCTCCGCCCATAAGGCTTGACTGCCCTGGCCCCAACCCGTGACAGAGAGCGTCCTGTTGGTCAAAGGTCCAGCGTCCCTAAAATTGACAAACTAGAAGGCTTGGTAGACGAGGTCAGATATCAAAACCATAGACAGTCAATAGAGCACAAAGATATCTTCCAGTCTGTGCTGCAGCAAAATTGAAGATATGGTTTGAAAAAGCGCAAAGTTTCTCAAGACCAGGGTTTTAGATAAGGCTAGTGCACAGAGCGAGCGTTTGACATCCACCAATTCCACAGCGCGATGCCTACGATACAGAACCCATCGTAGTGAAGCAATTCAAGCGCAAAAAAACCAGTCTGTGAATTCTTATTCCAAAGGGAATTTGAGAGCGAATGGAGAAGCTAACTTTATCCAAAACTCTGCATCACTTTCTGGAATTCTGAACTTTAGCTGATGAAACAGCCAATTGAGGAGACCCAGAGCAGCTATCATTCTTGCTGCAACACAAACTGCGTGGAACATCCAATTTCATGTACATGCAAGTCATTTAACAAGAAGCCTTCAAGAATCTTTTTAAATGTATCTGGTTTATATTTTTATGTCACTGTGCAGGCCACTTACGTGGCTAGGTACAAAACAAGATTAATACAACAAGATGACGTATTAGTGAACTAAAGGCCCAAGAAAAAAAAAAAAGAAAAGAAAAAGGATTAAAAAAAAAAAAAAAGCAAAATCCCATCTGAAAGGTGCTACTCAGTTTCGGAAGCTCAGTCTGAATAAACCGTGACCGTGATCTCATGAGGTTGGTGTTGTCATACGGAATTTTGAATTTGCACAAAAATAATCGTTGCTGCTTCGGCTGAAACTGAAGAGCACGCTTTAACAGTGAATTAGCAACGGAAATGTACGGGTTTCCAACCAACTGTCGGCTGTTTTCAGTCTTCCATACCTCCAGCTAACTGTTTTTCCATTTCTTCTCTGACTACGGGCGACGTCAAGTGGATGGTCAGTGTCAACGGTGGCTCTTTTGTGTTCTTAATTACAATTGCAGCATCACCAACTGACTGGATTATTTCGTATTTGTCTTCAGTAATAGCCTGCAATATAATTTCACCGCTTAGCGGAAGTCTTAATTAATTTCTGAGTGATTTGCAACATTCTTTTCCAGCAAAAAGCAAGGTCTATAGACCTTGCTAAAAAACAAAAACAAAAAAACAAAACTAAAAAACAAAACTTCAGCTAATAAAGGGAAGTTCATTTATCAAGGCAATTCCAGAATAACACTACATGCCTATGAAAATTACTTTTCCAAGACAGAAAAAGGGTATCAAAACAAATGTCATCGGTACCTTTTTAACCATTTAAAACCTATTTCGGTTGTTCTGTCACAAGCACGCACAAACATTGAAAGGTTTTACTCACAGCAAGCTGTACTCCGAGATTGTCAGCTACTTTCTCCAGGAGATCTGTGGTGGGTTTATCTTTGCACAAAAGAACTAGCTCAAGATCCAAGTCCCCCTTCAGTAACAGGCCTTTTGCTACCAGCCCTACACGCATCACTCCACGCAGGGTCCTAGTCAACTGCTCTGTGGCCTTCTGATCCCTGCAAACACACAGGCTACAGTCACGACGGCTTCAAAACTACAAGAAGTTAACTGCAGCCAGGTAAGCACGAACGCTCAACCCAAGCTAAGGGATAGAGCTGCAAAGATTAAACACGCTGCATGACCCCCGCTGAAGGATTTACTACACCTGCATGGGAACAGTCGCTTCAGTCCCGGGTTAGTTAATTCCTCTTAATTCCACAGCCAGGGAAAACAACTCTTCCACCTCCAGCGAGCGGATTTTTACTAATCTAAGTAAGAAGGTGCTACTACTTCCGACAGTGCCCCTTAGAAACACATGTTCGGTGATGTTCCTTACCCTCCTTCCTTGTTTTCCTCTTCAGCTGCTGTCTCCATGGACTCTGTTTCTGGCTGCTCCCCACTGACTTTTTCTTGCTCATCGATCCAGTCGGAGACAGCTTTGAGTGCTCGCTCCGTGTGGGACACCATATTCTGAACTGCCTCCAGCTCCTCCTGTGTCGGATAAACGGCCGAATGTTTGGCCATCACATGGCGGTCGTCGTTCACAAAAATACGCATTGGTCGCTGAAAAGGGATTTTAAAACAATTTTAGAGAGAGCTGAAATGCGGATACTCATCTTGCGAGTCTGACACCTCCCGATCCTTACCATTTTTGCTTTTGAATGTCTGTCCGAGCCTTCAAAATGTGCTTATTTAGATTCTTCCACCAAAAAGACTGTACCAGTACCACACTTTTCTGTAATCTGAAAGCAACAAAAAACCAGTTAGCAACGCTGGCAGGCTGGTCCTTCCCCGCAGCCTGCTTGCTGACTGTGTGTAGGAACAGAAATAACTGGAATTGATAATTGGAAGCAATAACAGAAATGAGAAGTATGCAAACTTGTTAGTGAAAGCCCCGTTTTCCGCTCCTGATGACTTATATTCTTAAGACGCGAACAGTGCCCACGATAACGGTTACAGCCAATGCTGTCACACTGCTGTCACCCCAACTTGCACAGGCTGCCCTCAAAGAGGGTTTGCATTAACTGCTCAGTTTTACCTGCCCAGCAGTTTAACGAGCACCATACGCTCATTTACCATCCACCAGCTCAGCTGTGGAGCAACAGCCAAGCACGCTGCACACGGCAAACTCTTTGAACCATTCCCTCATACAACATCCCGCAGAAGCAGAGACATCCCAGGAGCCTGAGCTGCACCCAACTGCTCGATTTTCCCTCCTACTGCTCGTTCGCGGCCATAAGTATATTATTTTGGCTCTTTATTCCCAAGAGGCTTTCCCATTGAAATTGGATTTTTCCAAAAGCTCCTGCTCATATTTCTAAAACAAAGCACACTGAAGGTAAAGCACTCCCCGACACATGCCGGAGCAGCCTGCTGGGAAAATTAACAGTCTACACGCTAATATAATTCCACGAAGTAAAGAACCAGGCTGCCATTGCCCGGTTGCCAAGCGAGGCGATAGCTTTCATTCGTGCTACTCAGAAGCAACTATTTGTAAAGATCTTTTTGCCACATACCACTTTTTACCCCAAATTCATTTTACGGCCCCAAAGTAAACAAGCCTGCTTTTAATTAGGATCAGTACGAGACAAGTTCAGTGGCTCCATCGAGTCTCTTCACTTACTTTATCGGGCAGAATTAGTATAAACCTACACCAGCATACCTGCTTTTGAAGCAAGCGCTCTCAACTCCTAAAATCCAACAGGCTAAGCTGAAACTGCAACAGCTTAGTTCCGAACGAGAAGCCGTTTTCGAAGGGAACTAACCCACCCCGATAGCGTAAGCCCCAGCTGAGGCTGTGAACTTCTTTCGTTAAAATTCAAGCACTTTGTTGCTCAGTTTTAGCCAAGGGGCCTTCGAGCAGAGAAACATTTGCGTCCTGCAGGACTGGCTTATGCTTTGTGGGAGAAGACAGCTTCCCAAGATCGCCTTCAGATGCAAGCAGGCTTCTGGCAAGAACTTCAAAATGCCACCCTGCACCCACCAGGATCGACTCTTTGGCATCAGTATCGTCATTTCCTGTGCAACTAGCATAAGAATCAGCAGTTGCTTGATTCATGGTCATTAATTTGACCAAACATCTTTAATAAAACTCTTGATTTACCTCTAACTGAAACCACGCAGGGGCAATCCCAGTCCTGCAAACACCCAATGTTTCATGGTAACTCCAAGAATTGTGATGTGCCATTTAAAAGCCTTAGCACAAGTGAGGCAAAGGAAGAGCCTCAGCACCTGAAGATGCTAGAGATGAAGGTCATCGTCATCTGCATCCACCAGCTGTTTCACTTCATTGTACAACCAAGTACACATCAAAACTGCTTGGTAACTAAGGCTTTCGGAAACACTGCTGGAGAAACTCGTCAATCACGCCTCAATGATTCCAGAGCTCACAACCAAATCTTGCTTCTCTGGAAGTCCTTCCGTTTTGAATGAGTTTCACTCAAAATGAAACCAGACTGAAGCTTGCTTTTGCTTTTTTCCACTGGAACCTGCCTTGAGTCAGCCCCTTCCCAGCCTCGCCGGTCATTGCTACATACAGCTCGCAAACCCAACGCTTTACTTTTTACACTTTACAGATGACACAAACTGCAAGTAAGCCCGACCGATCTTAAGTATGAAGTGTCCAAGATACTGGAATAGTATAAAGTATCCAGGATACTGGAATAATAATAAAACAAGTAACTAACTGCCCAAATACTTAGTGCTTTACTAGAGTAATGCCATTACAACTCTATAAAGTAACATGAAGGGCCTGGGCAGAAATCGGGACCCTGCTGCGCTACTTGTTTTACAAACAGAGCTGGGGCTTACTGAAGAATTTTCTAGGATAAAATTGGGAAAGCTCATTTCCTCGAGCTGCCATCGCTGTACAGACTATTCCACGGCACAGAAATACCTCCGATTCCAATCCTGCAAATGTTTATGCACAGGACAACTTTGGTAGTGTTAGAAATCTGGATCTAACTGTAATTAAACCCAGATGCTAGTGCCCGCTGAGCGGGGAGAATTATTCCCAAGCTACCTGCAAGAACCCACAAGGCATCTTCTCATGTTTGCGGGTGCCAGCCTCCCAATCCACTCCTACGTTGGACTGGACCCTGAAGAACTCATACACTCTGTATGCAGTTATTTTTCTTAAAGCTCCCTTAATTTCCTCCAAGCAAGGTAAGAACTAAGTTGAAATACAACCTAGTGAGGCAGCTGTTTCTACAGTCAGAAAATACTACAACAGCCTCAGAAACGAGCGTCCCGTTTCCTGCGATTTCTAAAGACGGACGTTAGCGCTCTTGAAATCACTGAAGTTCCTTTCAAGTGAGAACCCAGGAGCTGATGCTGCAGCATCACAGGATTCGTGCCTCTTGGGGAAAAGAACCACAGAACAAGTTAAAAATACAAACGTGCTCAATAACACCCAATTCCTGACATTGCTCTTGAGGCCGATCATCACTAAAATTTGAGAAAAAGGAGAAACTTTTAAATTCCACCCTTGTTTTAAGCCTCACCTGCTCTGCTCTCCCCCTCCTACCATTTCCCCTACCAGCTTGATTTCACCAACAAACTTTCCACTCAATTCGAGTCTTCTGACAGCATGAGCAGACTCTCCAAAACATTTGTTGGCGTGGGGGTGGATAAGAAAACGATAAAGAGAATGCAAAAGGTTGAAAACTCGGCCCTAGATCAGGGAAAAGCTTAACGCACGTGAAGAAGCGCACTTCGTTTTAGAAACCTTCTACGTTTTAAGAAAGAATTAGTCATTTTCAGCCTATCGTACCTGAAGAGGATGACTGAAGGAACGCAAAGCCTTAATGCCTGGCTTTTGTTTGTGTGGGGATGGCTGCCCTGGCAGGCAAAGCTCTTCCAGGTCTAAGGACACCGACAGCATCTATTCCCCATCACAAGGCTACCTGGCCGACCGAGGTGATGGCAAACAAAAGCTGTTGGCTCTTGCAAAGCGGATTTTTTAAAACATTTTTTTCTGAACCGTCCAGCTACAAATAACGGGATCAATGAGAACAAGGGGAATTGCAAGGAAGCAATGGGAGAACCCGGATAAAAACCCTGGAGAGCGAAGTTTAGGAGAGGAGAGCGCGGTCCTGTCCCTGATGGGAGGAGGTAGGGATGTAAATCACACCAAAGGGGATGTTTCCACCTCACCTGTGCCCCCCACCCCCCCCACACCCACCCGAGACAGCGGGGAGAAGCCTGCAGGCCCTGGGGGGGGGGGGGGGCGGGAAGGGTCGTGTCGTCGCCCCCGCCCCCCCCCCCAGGACCGACCTTTCCCTCCTCCCCGCTCCCACACGGGCAGCACCGCCCGGCCCCACGCGGGAACCGACGGCCACGGGGGGGGGGGGGGGATGGTTAGCGGAGGCGGGGGGGGGGGGGTGAAGGGGCAGGCGGGCCGCTGCCGCCATTTGCAAACGCGGCGAGAACAAAGCGGCGGCGGCGGGAAATGGGGGTGGTGGTGGGGGGGCTGGAAAGAGAGCACGGCGCGACACCCCGCTCCCCCCCCCCAAAACCGGGCGCGATCCCCCCCCCAGCGCGAGGGGCGGCTCCGGGGGGGGGGGGGAACCTGAGGGGACACACACCCACACGTAGCGCAGTAGCGCAGACCCCCCCCACACACACCCCTTCCAATTCCTGAGCCCCCCCAGCCCTCCCCTCACTCACCCCCGGCCCAACGGCCGCCCGCCGCCATTTTGTCTCCACAGCACAATGGGCCGAGCGGGAGGGAGGGAGGGGAAGGAGGGAGGAGAAGGGGGCCGGGTCACCGCCGGCGCGGCCCGCGGCTCGCCGCCACCCCCCCCCACACACCTCAACCCCCCCCTTACCCCCCTCCTCCGCTGCTTTGCCCCCCCCCCCCCCGCCCCTCACACACACATACACACAACCCCCGCCCCGCTCCAAAACACAGGCCTACCCGCCCTCCTCCGCGGTCCGTCCCCCCGGGGTTGGGAAAGGCAACGCGGTTCCTACCGGCGGCGAACCGGGGTGGGGGGGGTGTGTGTGTATGTGTAATGGAGGGGGGGGGTGGGAGGCCTCCTGCTCCTCCCTCAGCGGCGGCGGCGGCGGGGCCCGGGCCTGGGCCTGGGGCCTGGGCCTGGCCGCGGTGCGGGGCGCGGGGGGTGCGGGGTGCGCGGATGCGGCGGGGCGCGAGACTGCAGCGCGGGGGGCGGAGCCGCCGGCCGGCGGGGGGCGCGCGGCTGTGCGCGAGGAGGGGAGGGGAAGGGAGGGAGGGAGGGAGGGGGGGGGCGGAGGAGGGGGCTGCGGGGGGCGTGCGCGCGTGTGTGTGTGTGAGTGAGTGAGTGTGAGTGTGAGTGTGTGTGTGTGTGTGGCTGGCGGAGGGGCGGGAGTAGGGAGTCACGTGGAGCGCCGCGGTGGGAGCCAATGGGTGAGGCCGGCGGGAGGGTGACGGAGGTGGGAGGTGCTTTGGTGGGACGGGGGCGGCGCTGCGCAGGCGCGGAGAGAGGGACGGGGGGGCGGGGGCGGAGCGGGACCGGTGGGCTGAGGGGAGCGGGCTGAGGGGGCCGGTGGGCTGAGGGGACCAGTGGCCTGTGGGAACCAGTGGCCTGAGGGGAACAGTCTGAGGGGGCTGGTGGGCTGAGGGGAGCGGGCTGAGGGGGCCGGTGGGCTGAGGGGACCAGTGGCCTGTGGGAACCAGTGGCCTGGGGGGAACAGTGGCCTGAGGGGAACAGTCTGAGGGGGCTGGTGGGCTGAGGGGAACAGGCTGAGGGGACCAGTGGCCTGAGGGGACCAGTGGCCTGAGGAGACCAGTGGCCTGAGGGGACCAGCGGCCTGAGGGGACCAGTCTGAGGGGGCCAGTGGCCTGTGGGGACCAGCAGCCTGAGGGGAACAGGCTGAGGGGGCTGGTGGCCTGAGGGGACCAGTAGCCTGAGGAGACCAGTGGCCTGAGGGGACCAGTGGCCTGTGGGGACCAGCCTGAGGGGACCAGCGGCCTGAGGAGACCAGTGGCCTGAGGGGACCAGTGGCCTGTGGGGACCAGCCTGAGGGGACCAGCGGCCTGAGGGGACCAGTCTGAGGGGGCCAGTGGCCTGTGGGGACCAGTGGCCTGAGGGGACCAGTCTGAGGGGGCTGGTGGCCTGAGGGGACCAGCCTGAGGGGACCAGCGGCCTGAGGGGACCAGTCTGAGGGGGCCAGTGGCCTGTGGAAACCAGTGGCCTGAGGGGACCAGTCTGAGGGGGCTGGTGGCCTGAGGGGACCAGCGGCCTGAGGGGACCAGTCTGAGGGGGCCAGTGGCCTGTGGGGACCAGCAGCCTGAGGGGAACAGGCTGAGGGGGCTGGTGGCCTGAGGGGACCAGTAGCCTGAGGAGACCAGCGGCCTGAGGGGACCAGTCTGAGGGGGCCAGTGGCCTGTGGGGACCAGCAGCCTGAGGGGAACAGGCTGAGGGGGCTGGTGGCCTGAGGGGACCAGTAGCCTGAGGAGACCAGTGGCCTGAGGGGACCAGTGGCCTGTGGGGACCAGCCTGAGAGGGCTGGTGGGCTGAGGGGACCAGTGGCCTGTGGGAACCAGTGGCCTGAGGGGACCATTCTGAGGGGGCCGGTGGGCTGAGGGGACCAGTGGCCTGTGGGAACCAGTGGCCTGAGGGGACCAGTCTGAGGGGGCCGGTGGCCTGAGGGGACCAGCAGCCTGAGGGGACCAGCAGCCTGAGGGGACCAGCGGCCTGAGGGGACCAGTGGCCTGTGGGGGCCAGCCTGAGAGGGCTGGTGGGCTGAGGGGACCAGCAGCCTGAGGGGACCACAGCCCTGAGGGGACCAGTCTGAGAGGGCTGGTGGCCTGAGGAGACCGGTGGCCTAAGGGGACCACAGCCCTGAGGGGACTGGTGGCCTGAAAGCACCAGCCTGAGGGGACCACAGCCCTGAGGGGACCAGCCTGAAGGGACCCGTGGCCTGAGGGGACCAGTCTGAGGGGGCTGGTGGCCTGAGGGGACCACCCTGAAGGGACCAGTGACTTGTGGGGACTGGTGGCCTGAGGAGAATGTGGGGCACAAAGGGTCCTGGGGTGCAGGGGAGGGCAGCCCCTGAGGGGCTGAGCGCAGGGGTGCCCACCCTCGGGGCCCTGAGGCCTCGGAGGGGGCAGCGGGCCAGCTGCCCGCCGTGGAGGTGAGCCCTTCGGGATGGGGAAGGGCTGCCGCTTGGATTTGTGCCGACGTCCACCGACATCCCGCCCCCGGGGCCGTGAAGCTCGGGGCAACCAAGAGCAGGGTTTGGCCGAGAGCTCGCTGTCCCACATAGAAAGACAGGAGTCGCCACGATATAGGGTTGATCTATAGCAGGGCACGAGTCCTATAGGCGCAGGGGACATCGATGGGTGTCTGTCACCTTCCATGGAGCAGCCGCCTGCGATGTGTTGGTGTGGCGGCAGAGGGTGCCACCCAGCCACGGCCACAACTCGTTAGAGCGGTAATGGTCGTGGCAGCTGGAGGGACCGGGAAGAGATGAACAACCTCGCCCCGTACTAACTAACCCGGCATCAAGCTCCCAGAGCTTTGGGGGGCAGGATGAGGCCCCGTGGTCGCGGGGGCAAGTTCCTTCTCCCACCATAACATAGAAGGGGAACGATCTCAAAGACATCTTCTGCTTTTGTTGAACTCAAGTATGAACTTAAATGATCGTAAATGTCCAAATGAACGCTCGCTCCTTAAAAAAAAAAAGCCTGTTAAACCTCTGCCGGAGATGGCCATCTTCTGTGGGTCAAGGATTATTTGACAATACCTCGTACTTAGTCAAAAAACCCAAGGCAGCGAAGCCCCAAACTCTGAAAATAGGAAGCGGAGCGTTAAGTTGTGCACTGAAGGAAGCTGTAACGGCCCGTTTTTGGGGCGAAAGCCAGCTGTATCAGTCACACGGACCGTCACGCTCTGCTCTTTCTCCAGCTGTTCTGCACTGCCGGGCAGAAAAACGCTGCGGAGACGAGCAGAAGCCACAACGAAGAGGAACTAATGAGCGCGGTTGGACCAGCGGCACCCCGGAGGTTCCCTCCACTCCCAACGCCTCTCCGAAGGGCTGCAGAGAATTTGGTAAAGGCTTTGCCGTGATGTCAGAGCCCCGTGAGGTCAGAAGGAAGCGCGCGGCGGAAGCGAGGTCCAAACAGGCACTTTTATTTGTGGTTGCAACGCTGACATCAATGGAACCGTCACACACGACATCAGGAACGCGCGCGGACGCTCCTGTCGGAGGTGCGTCCTTGCATAGGAGCCCCGGTGCATAGTAGCGGTAGTTAATGCCTCAGAAATACATTAAAAAAGAAGGAATTTGTTTTGCAGAACATCAACCCTGCAGTTTTTAGCTTTTTTTTTTTTTTTTTTTTTTTTTAGTTTTTTTTACTTGCCCTGGCCCGATTCAGGGAACGGATTCGGAGCATGCGCGGTTTATAGGGACAAAAGTTGCATTTCAGTACTGAAAAGGGCGCGATTATTCCCAAAGACAGACAAATTAATGCCTTTAAATACACAGCTTTACGCGGGAGACATGCTCCAAGTGCACGGATCGCTCCACGCTTGCAGAAACAAATAACCCAAGTCCCAGAGTGAAGCCTTTCCGGACACTAAAATCCCGCTGGACAGCTGCCCTCGCCCGAGTGGCTCTGTTTTTTTCCAAAACCTCCTCATTTACTGGAAGATTTGCCTCTCTGCTTTCCGAAGCTCTCGGTGAGCACAGCGCGTGTAGTTTTCAGCTTTGAAAAGCCGGCTGCTGCTTCGGCTTACTGGAAATGGGAATCCCTAATTCCACTCCTCAAATACCGAGTTTACAGAACGCAGCGGAGCCAGCCCCACGGCCCAAAGAACACATTTTGCTAAATTTATTCTCTACTTCAACATTTGTATTTCCAGACCTAAAAACCTCTACTGTATATGGGCTGTTTATGCAAATAAATCGAGTTACTGATGGTCCTCTGCTATTTCGGACAGCGTTTCCACAACGAAGGTGTCTCGATACAAAAAGAGAACAGCTAAAGTCGAGGAGCGAGAGTAAACTTAACCCTCTACACAAAAATTTCAAACAGGAAATAAAACAAACCACCTCAAAACCTACACAAGGATGAGAGAGGAAAAAATTAAAATAATTCAGGACCAGCATCAGGCTGCAGAAAATATTTTCTCATAGGTGCTCGTATAGCTGTAAACTGAATGTATTCCCGTAATTATTCCCTTAGTTATTCCCCCTGCCCCAAACCAAGAGGATTCTCCTCTTTTTAGCTTTACCTCTACCTTTGCCTTTTTAGCTCTCCCCCCGCGCATTGGATTGGCTACATCGTGATGCGAGGAAAAAGGCGCTTTAGAGAAACGATGGCGTTTGATTCCAGCAAGCGTAGATCTACACCTGCGATCGGCTTAGGGAGACGTCAGCGGTGCTGCGCCGCCCCGGGCCAGGGCAGTTACATCTCAGTGTGCTGCCAGGTAGATATTTCAAAATCTGTCACAAAAATAGTACTGGAAGAGATCAAAATAACGGCTACAGAACTGAAACAACTACTAAAAGCAAAATATACAAAACCCCCAAACCATTTAATAATTCAGATAGAAAACACTCCTTGTATCTTACAAAAATACTACCCGGATCTAAAGATTACTAAGAAATATGTATAAAAGAAGCAAAATATATCCTTCAGCACAAATTAAACGTGGCTAAGCAAACGTTTGCATTTTTTAAGGCAGGGAGGTGCCTGTGACCCCACAAGCCTCCCGCTGTTGCTGCCCCCCAACCCTGTGCTTTGGTAGCTGTTAAATTGTTCACCAAAGCCTGAGTGCATTTATTTTTAAACAAATTAAACCACAAAAAGGTACAATTTGTGGTGGTGACTATACCCGGCTGAGCCTCCTGTTGCTCAGAGGACACTTCGGCAGCTGCGCATATCAGAGGAGGTGTTTTATTTTGTTAAAATTTAAGTTTAATATTTGTGGTTTAGTGACATTTAACCCCCTTCAATCTATTTCTCAGAAACCTTCCCTTTTTTCTCCTGACAGGAGCTGCCAAAGGTCTGGACCTTCCCACTAGAAACAGCAGTCAGCTACAAGTCCAGATGCTGCCGTGGCATCTAAAGGACATAAGGCAACCTGTTGTTTGTCATTTGGTTTGCTTAAAATTACCTAATGTTAAGCTAAAAAAAAAATAAAATAGAATATATATTTATATGTATATATACATTACTCCTTCACCATGCCCGCAGGTGGGGTCTTCCTAAATTTGTCACACAGGCAAAGCATTTTGTTCAACAGTTAGGGAAGGCTTTACTGTAAATTTTTTTTTTAAATATATAATGCAGGTTTTTTGGGGGAGGAATCGGTAGAAGCCGTCAGTCCTAGAAAGATGCAATAACTGTACAGAGCGTCCGTCCGTCCGTCCGTCCCAGGTTGTATCCAAACACAAACCCCTGGTTCAGTGGGATACCCAGCACAGCGCCCTAACGCCCAAGTCCTGCTCATTAACCCCTCATTTCCCTCCACCTTCACCCTTCGCAGGTGGCTACAAGAACACTAATTGGCATATTCCTAAGAGAATTAATTGTCTAAACATGCCCAGCACAACCCCAAAGCAGGGCCCTAAGGCGTCTCCAAAGGGTGGCGAGAGAAGCAAGGTGATTTCAGCATGTTTCAGCTCTCTGGGTAGGAATCAACTACTGCAATTAAATATTGGGGGGGGGGGGGGGGGCTGCAAATAAAAACCAAGTCGAGGAGCTGCTTAAAGCCATCAGCTTGTTCGCTGGGCACCGCAGCACCTGGATTTACCCAGGCACTAAGGGACAGCCAAACACAGCTGACCTGAAGGTAACGTCATCTTTTTTTTACCAGTATAAAATAAAATTACTAAATCCAATTAAACTCACTTCGGTGTCGGTCGACACCCTGGAACACGGAACTTTGCCCTGTGTCAGAGGCATTTCTGCGCTGCTTTTATCGGCACCTGCGCTGGCAGGATTCGGCCGGGAACTCCCCAGCTCAGTATTTGAGCTGGCTGGGGACCAACGGGATGTTAGCTGCGATGAGTTCTGCGGAAGCAGACACGCTAGAGCGGTCTTCGTTTAGCAACCCCGACGATTTAAGGTTGAATCATTAACAATAACCCATTCCACTCTTTAACGAACCCCTCTTCTGCTGCTTGCCCACCGCAGGGGTAAAGGAGATGGTGGTTCGAGCTTCATTAACGAGATTTCCAGGCGGGACAAACGATGCTGAGCGCTGGGCGTTATCCTGCAGCTCTGCTCCCGAAGCGGGAACAGGACGAGGAAGCACGGAAAGGACGAGGGCAAGCTCTAGGCGTCAGGCTGACCTTTGTTCGTCTTCTTCAGGAGCTTTTTCAGGTCGGGTGACATAAAATAAGGCTTTTCGGCCGAACCGTCGTTACGCTCCAGGTCTTCCACTGCAAAGAGAACCCCCCCCCCAGCCCCGCACAGCAGTGCGGGGGGGACAGACACACAGGTTGGCGTGGCAGGAGTCATAGCAGATGCAGCAAGGAGCCTAAAGGCAGAGAGATGCCAGAGGAGCAGCCTTCCTGCTCGTCTAATAATCATCTTTGACAGAAATAAAAGTCTTTCGGCTCATCGCGGGTAGGGGGTATTTTGTCCCTGTGTCACAGCTAAATACCCCTAGCTGTACAAACCACCGCAGCAGCACCTTTCCCATTTTACGGGGACCATCACGCTCTGGAAACAGGCCGCTATTATTTAGAAGAAAGCAGAGCTTTGGGTGGGGTTTTTTTTTTTTCCAGGGGGGGCAGTGGGAAAGTTTAACAGTGCCATAGGAAAAGCGGTCTCCTCGGCGCGCCACTCGAGCTCTGCCAGCCTGGAGCGCGGTTCCCCTCCTCTACGGAGCCAGGCAGCGCGGCTCTCCCTGCTCTTTGTGCAGCCGAAATGGCTCATGACGCGAGCGCAAAGCAATTTCGCTCGGTATTCGCTTGGCGCTGCTCGCCGGGTGCGCGACGCCCTTGTCAACACGCCATGCATACATAATCGTTAGGTGTATTCCCAGCACCGAACACGCTGCTCGGCCTCTCGCTGTTCAAAGCAAAGCAGCTGCGCCAGCAAGATGTGGTAGGAAAATCACAGCCACCAAAAAAACCCCACCAAAACCAAACAAACCCACAAAGCACCAGCTTCAGAGTTGACTGAAAGCGCCTTGGGATATTTTGAGAGGGATTTCAGTGTTTCTCTGTAATGAAAATACAAGCGTTAACACTACAGCTTTGTCCTAAGAGGGCACGACTCGAAAGACGGGCCTCTCTGTCTGCACGAGGATTTGTAATAGGAGATCTGGCCACAGCTACCCGGGCTGTGTGCCGCCAGAATGGCATTTTTTAAAATCTTGATCGTTTCTGGACTATCAAGAGGAGAAAACAAGGTGAGGATCCAGCCTGTGTTTGGCTGCCATTTCTTTAGGGGCCGTAACCCTCACCAGCTGCCTCCCAATCAAACTTATGATTTTTTTGGTCTGATTTCTCTAGCTGTAGAGATGCCGCAATACGTTCCCGGTGTAACACCCGCCAGCGCAACGCACTATCTCCCCGCAGCCTTCCAGCCCGTCAGAGGTGCTCACACCGCTCCTCCAGACATCGCCTTCCCTTGACGGTCCCTCGGCAATTCAGAGTTGCCGTAGCCGGCTTGGGGACTCGCCTTCCACGCAGGCTCCATCTTCCTTCCCGCAACCACCCCAGCCTGCAGGTCTTGGCAAGCGTCTCCACCTACACTCTGCGTTAGCGTGGAAAAGTCTTTGCAGCCCCCCAGCTCCTCCGCCCCGTAGGAGCCCGGACCAGGCAGAAGCCAAACCATCAACTCAACCACCTCAGGGCGGGGAAAAAGCAGAGCCCATCAGGCAGCTCCCAGGACGAGCCACCACCTCCCTGCAGCCATTAAACCTCTGTGCAACCAGCAAGAGAAACCATTTTAAATGAGGGATGCTGCCAGTTAAAGCCCTCTGAGTTTTAACGGCTTGCAACCGGCGACGGCTCTTTTCGGCTTCCCTAAACCGATGGCGCGAGGAAATGGAGTTTTTGGCTGTGAAAAGGGCAAGCTCTGTTTTGTGAGGAAGGCCCGGCTGATGCAACAGACTTAAAAGCAAAAGATCTGCAATCTCACAAAGAAGTCTTTTTAAGTGCGCCAACCCGGTTTTGCATAGAAAGAGTGGGCGAGGAAAGAGGCTCGTTGCTCTTTGCTGGGGGCAGAACAAAGAGGAAAGCGCGGAGAGACCAGTTTTCAGGCTGTCGAACCCACTCAGCCCGTCCTACAAACCACTGCCCTGCAACACGAGGTACCTCCTGCGAGCAGAGGGGCTCTCCCATCCTTTTCACAGCTGGCGGTTAGGAACAAAGATCTCCGCTTCAACGCGAAACACAACTATATATCGGCACCCGTGCGTGTCCAGCCGGTCCCCAGCCGCTCGCCGGAGCGGAGCGCTCCTCGCCAGGCGCTACTGGGACACGTGGGACCCCAGATTAACTCTAGGTGACACTCTAGGTTTGTTCTCTCGATACAAGAATATTCATTATTGGGCAGGAAGGTAGATTTGATACAGCATCGGGCACTGAGGAATCGGCACCCCCTCTACCCTCAAGGCTTTGAAGGACATCCAGGGGAAAGACTTGCACCGTGGCTGCCACCCGCAGGCTTAGGAGAACGCTGCTTGGGTTGGGGGGCCGAGAGCATCCTGCAGCCCCCCCAGGCACGCAGCCTTCCTCCCGGGGCCAGCCCCTAGCCTTGGCTATCGGCGCTTTTGGAAGGCTCTAGGTTCCCCTTCAGCAGGATCTCACTCAGCTCGGGGGACATGTAGTAAGGCCTCTCGGGAGATCCATCGTTCCTCTCCAGATCTTCACCTTTTCACAACCCCAGGAAGAAGCGGCCGTGATGGGGAAGAGTGAAAAATAGCAGTGAAAAAGAGCCAGGGAGAGGCAGGGCAGAGATGAAGGACGGAGAACATGTGAAGAGAGACACGAGGGCGAGAGGGGAAGGAAAAAAAAAGAAAAAAAAGAGGGAAAAAAAAAAAAGGAAAATTGAAGTTAGTTGCAGTTAGGTTCCACCAAGACCAAAGCACCAAAACAGAAAGATCAAGAGAGACCGCAGGAGACCCAAGGACAGGCTCTGGGTTTCCACTGCTAGCAGGCAGGGGGGAAGCAGATGCTGGTAAGAACGCAGGTAGGAGTCGGTAAAGGAAAAAGCGGGAGAAAAACCACACAGAGAGGCCACGGGAATTTGGAGCAAACCCCAAATCTGGACAACTCTGGGGTTCAGCCCCAAAGGGAGGGAGGTTTTACTACCACGAACTCCTGCCCAGCGGAAGACGGACACTCCGAGCCGGACACTTACAGAAGCAGAGGAAGAGGGTGTCCACACACATGCCGTACACGCTGAAGAACCCGTGGGCAATGAGGTAGGAGCCCACGATCACCGTCTGAAAGAGAAATTGTGTGGTCATGCCACGACCTGACATCTTGCAAAGACCACAAAACCCCGATCCCTTATCCGGGAGGAGGAAACCTGCTGAATCCCCTGAATTCCCCAAGGAAAGGAGGAGAAGCGAACAGGGCAGGACTGTTCAGACCAGCCCGCTTCAGGACAAAAGGCCTCAGCGACGACGGTGGATGGAGGCCAATCTGGGCAGCACGGGAAGGGCGAGACGCCTCTTCGTGGCTGGCTGAAACAAAGGGCTTATTTCGACGGGGACAGAGAAAACACCTTCAACAAAGAAGGTCCTTCAGAAGCAGTGAGCGGAGGGGTGTTTTTAAGGCATTTGTGTTAAGAATCTCTTTCCATCGCTTCTAAATTCCCCAAAAAGACGAGAAAGGGGCTCACCAGAATAGGGACCCAGTAGTAATTTAGGGGCGGCGCTGTGTCTTGGACGAGCTTTATCCGCTGGGTGAAGAAAAAGAAGGCAAGGATTCCTGGAAAAACAAATGATGAAAATCACTGTGGGATGCCGGGCAGAAGACAGACAGCAAACAGGTGGTGGGAAGGAGATGTAAAACAGGAGGGAAAGGAACGATCTCACGGGAGGGGTGAAGATAGCGGAGGTTTCGGGAAGGCGTAACTGGCTATGAAAGCCTAGAGCAGCCATACAGCCCGAGGATAAACTTCCACTCCCCAGCACTTACCGACGCTTCCCACGATGAGGAGTTTACCGAGGAAGAAGAGGAAATCCGTGACTTTATCTAAAACTGCCACCCTGGAAACAAGAGAGAGATGAGCATCCGCTCCCCACCCCAAATTCAGAAGGAAGCATGGGAGGAGGTGGCCAATGTGCACACCCGTTGCAAACATGGCATAAAACGCCGTGAAAGCCTGAAAACAAGGCAGGCAGATCAGGGTTGATCTTTGGCAGCGAGAAGGACTTGGAAATAACCAAGCCTGCTGTCCAGAGCAGAGCCCTCGCACCCACCAGGATCTCACCTAATGATGTTCCTCATCAGCAGGAAGAATGCGTTCCTGGCGGAGGTGCAGAAATTGGTGCCATAGACGGCAATCTAGGGTGGGTCCCGGAAAAAAGAGGCAGAGAAGAGAGAAATGGAGCCGCACTGAATTTACCACTAAGAAGAGGGTGCAATTAATCCCATCTTTGAGTAAAACTCGGATAAATCCCACCCTGGAAGTGCGTTTGTCATCCACTGACAGGCCAGGCATCGCAGACACCGAGAGCTAAATCTCCACACCCCGGTGTCTCTGAGAAGGTCCCTCCCAAAGTCAAAGCAACACGGCTGAAGTCAAGGCTTTCCAGTGAAACAGCTGGGAAATGCTGAAAAGCCTCATTTACCCATGACGTTGGGAGACACGGTTCTCAACAGCCACCGAAAGAAATCGCCAAGAGTCCTGAGATGACCCCACTGTAGTCATGACCCTTTGGGCGTTAATGTTGGGAGACTCTTACCATGATGTATGCGTTTCTATTGAGGAATTTGATGAATTTTTCCAGGCACCAGAAGCAGCACTTCAGGCAGCTCAGGAGGAACTTGGCAAACTTATTATCTGCAGCTGGAGAAATGCCACGGGAGAGCATTTCAGCTCAGTGAGCAGCCAAACCGAGACACGCCTTTCCTCACAGAAGCAACTTCAAGGTCCCAACGAGACGTCCCACTGCCCCGTCACAGGCTCCCCCCACCTCTACGCCCTCTTTTCAGCCTCCCTGGGAGGCCAACACTGCTGCAGACAGCGGGATGAGCCTTGCATGCTCTTCCCACGCTTCTGCTCGCTGTTTACATTTCACGATCGATAGAGTCACACGGCCAGACACAGACTTCCCTGGAACCCGTACAGACACCCAGGACTGGTTGACTTAGCGCGGCAGCCGTGGCACATCCCTCGCCTCCTGCCCTGTGAAACATCTCTTGGGGAAAGAGAGATGGCTATGGGATCCCAAAAGGAAAATCTCGATTCTCTACCGAAATACTGAAATTATTCCCCTGGATGTTAGCCCCGAGCTCTGGCACCAAGGAAAGCAGAAGCAGCCAACCTAATTCATCTACTCATTTGCCATTCCAGCTTCGCTACCTTTTAACCTGTGGTCCAGATACTCCAGTGTGACCCTGATGACTTGGACGATGGCGAGGATCAGAGAGCCAAAGGCAAGCGAGCCGGTGTGGTACCTGGGAAAGATTGCTCCGGTTAGAAGGGGACAACCTCAAGAAGCTCGCAAGTCCTCCTCAAGAGGGACATACCGGAGCGCACGGCCGAAGGCAGAGAAGAGGGGGAAGGCGGGCATGTCGTCGGGTTTCTTGAAGGCCCAGTAGTACGACGCGAAGGCCCCTGCCAGCGTCACCTGGCCCAGTGCGATCACGAAGTTGGCGAGCCAGAAGAACATGAAGACGTTGAAGAACTGAAGGATGATGAGATACTTGTGGTATGCCGTCTCGCCCCCGTAGAATGCGAAGAGGCACTGGGCGTCAGGGCACAGCTTGGTGACGTTGCTCGTGTTGAAGGTCTAGAGAGGACAGCAGAGGCTCATGCACTGCGGTGGCCGGAGACGTGCCACAGGGCGGACCGATGGCATCTTTTGGTCAACCCAAAGCAATCTCGACTTTCAGAAGACATTATCCTGCTTAATTTTTCAGTAGCATTTGCTCAGACCGAAAAGTCAGCTTTGTGCACACAACAGCTTGAAGAAAAATAACGACATGACGTAAACGAGTTCAGAAAGGCGGAATTTCACTTGGAAGAGCTTGCAGGCTCGAATAGCCACCAGAATGTTTTTCACGTAATAAACAATCTTATCTCTGACAGATTAAGCATAGCATTTGTATGAGTTTCCCAACGCCCTCACCTCCGGCTTGCAGGTCTGCCCGGAAAACTGGCACGCAGACTCGTTAAAAACCTTATAGATCGCCTCGTTGGAGGTGGAGAGGAAACTGCAGAGCAACGGTTAAGGAGAGATACGCTTTTGCAAACCCCAAACCCTAATCCTAACTCAGTTTTGCTCTCACCAGCCTCCTGCAATTGCTTTTCTATGCCAGGTTTTGTTTTAAGTTAAACTTAGAGACTTAAGCCGGCAGTTTTGCAAACGGATGTGTCACTAATCCTGTGAGATGTTCAGCGGCCTGGAAGACCTTTGACATCTGAGCAGCTTCCTTCCTGGGGAGCAGAGGCGCAGGGAAGGGGAAGAGGAGGAGGAAAGGATACACGGCGGTGCTGGCCCAGTAGGCGATGCAGAGACACAGCAAGAAGAAGGTGCACAATGGGAACAGCAGCGACATCATGATGTGACCGACAGCTCTGCCGAGAAGATGGTTAAGACCCAGTCAGAATCCTCGTGGCAATGGGAGGACCTCAGTGGCCGGAGCCCAGCCGTCCCCGAGTCCTCCCACCGCGACGGGTGACAACGGCCACCTCTGCCTGGGGACGGGGGACACCCGGACCTGCTCGCCTCCTTGATGAGCGCGATGGCAATGAGGATCCTCTTGCGGAGGAAGATGAGCAGCAGTATGATCACCACCTCCACGATGCACAGGATGATCACTGGGAGGAGAAGGGGAGCCCCAGGTAGCGCGAGGGCATGGACGGTGCCCAATGGCCACCTTTGCCTTGCCAAGCAAATCCGTCACGGCACCGAACACTCCTCAGGGGACATCCATCACCCCGGGTTCACGTGGAAAAGCAGCACCCACCCCGTGGCCGGTCATCCCAGCCATAAGCTCAGGCCCGTAGCAGAGGTGGCATCAAGAAAAGCCACCTTCCTTAGCCCAGCTCTTTGCAAAGGGCCATGAAGAGACTGAGAAGACCCCAAATCTCCGTGCTCTCCCCTTCCCAAGCCCTGTCCCTCAAAGGGACCGGGGCTGGGGCACATCCACCGTGTCCCGTCCCGCATCCAGAGGAGGACGGAGACTTACTGAACGCCAGCCACGTCTGCCGCAGGTGGAGGTAGACGCGTAGGTCTGTCTGAAATCCCAGGTCCTTCAGGGAGACATCAGAACCCGCTTCCCCTTTTAGTTTTGCATATTCCATGTAACAGTGGAAGATTCCTGCGGTGAAAAGGAGAAAATTGTCATATTTACACTGAAAAGCAGAGAGTGAGATGCCGGCAGGCTCTGCTCAACCCCACTGATGCCGATGTTCGGATAGAAGACACCTGGAAGGATGCTGTGTACGAACTTCCTTCGTGCAAAGCCCACTTAAAATAGGGAAAGAAAAATGGGGAAAGCCAGGGAGAAGGTCCCGATCACCCGCTCACCGTAGCCCAGCACCAGGATCACCATCACGATCATCACCCAGACCATGATCCCGGCCAGGAAGCGGAGCAGGACAATGAAGATGAAGCTGGCCACCATCGCAATCACGAGGCCTCTGCGGGAGGAAGGCAGCAACGCGTCAAAAAACCAGGCGATGCCACCCCCTCCCCACCGCTTTCCTCCATCAGTCAGCTTGTCCTTTCTCCTTCCTCAAGCTTTAATGATGGGGCAGCCTTAAAAATGGGAATCGTTGATGGCGGAGGGGACAGAGCGCGAGCAGGATCCCAGTAAATTTGCTCCAAAACACCCTCTGGCATCTCTTGTTTTGTCTGAATGGAAATTATGCAAAGGCCAGGGGAAAAAAAAAAAAAAAAAAAAAATCGGTAATTCATGAGCTTTGCCTCATGCTTGAGCATGGCACCAAGCCCGCGGCCGGCATGGCAGAGCATCGGCCCTCGCGGGCTCCAGTCCAGCTGCCCGCGGGAAGGGATGGCCGTAAAGCGTAGCCCGGCCCCTGCTCACATTATTATCCAGTACCAGGAAACCGTGTAATCTTCAAAGATCTTCATAGCCAGTTGTCTGGTTTCCAGGACCACGTTTGCTTTCCTGCAACACAAAAATAAAACGCGAATGAAGCGGAAGCCGGGGGAACGAAGCGGAGGAGCATCAGCCTGGGCTCAGCCCCAGCGAGGCTCTGCCCGCGCCCGCTGCCTGTACTCGCGCTGCCTCAATGGCCCCTTGTCCTCCCCTGCCAAACGGCCCTCTGCCAGACTCCCTGAAAACACGAAAATTCAACAAGACCGAGGATGATTTCCCGGCACTGTTTTGCTTCAAGCTGACCCCGCTGCTTTCCCTTCATCCTCCCTTCCAGCTGCCATTTCAAACACGGGATATGAGTTTTGGTGGAGGATTTTGTGCAAACACAGGACCAGGGCTCCGTGACGGGGCTTTCAAGGCTCTTCTGCAATATAAATCGCTAAACAAATGTGGTGCAGAAGTGCCGGCAGATAAAACCACTCGATTCTCTTCCAGGTGAGGCAGCAATAACAAAGCAGCTCGTTAAGAGTCTCCCCCAGGTACGGTTGCATCCCCGCCACGTTGCCGTCATCACCACACGTGCTCGCTCTCGGGACCGCCCCGGCAAAGATGGAGGTGACCGGCGAACCACGGCACCTGCCCGGCGTGAAGGGTGCGAGGACTCACTTGGCCCCTTCCAGAAGCTCCGTGACGTTCCTCCGGCGCCCGCGGCCGTCGTCGTAAGTGGTCTCGTTACCGACCATGATGACGCCCTTCTTGGCCCGGATGGCCGGGAAGCATCGCCGCGCCACTGGGTGAGAGGAGGGGAAAACTCAGCGTCGCAAACCTCAGCGGGGGAAACGAGCCAAAACCCCCTCCCCGTGGTCACAAACCTACACTGGATGCCCAGAAACCCCAAACAGGAGCCTCCGACCACCCCCCAGAAAATCCCAACAGCCAGCCTGCCAAGCGCCCGCTTCCCCTGACCGCGACGAAAGCGAGCGGGCTTGTTAATCGGCTCATCGCAGCTCGTTAGCCCTCCGGACGTACGTGGGGTGCTGGGGATAATCATGGCTGGGCACTCTTTGTCCTTCAGCACCTCAATGGGAGCCTGGATGGGGACAGACAAGCTGGACATTAACGCTCTGGGCAGGAATTACTGCGCCAGGGAACGCCGGCATCGCCGGGGCCAGCGGGGGAATGCCGACACCAACCCACCTTCTGCAGGTTTTTGAACTCGGGGACGCAGAATTGCCGGTAGTACTCCAGCTCGCTGGGCGTGCGGGAGCCGTAGGCGCTCAGGTACGTCTGGTACCGGTCCGGGCATTTGCTGACGCAGATCTAGATGGGAGGAGAGGACACGGAGTGGGGGGGCTGTACATGAAGGCAGGAGCCCCCTCCACGGGGACGCCGCAAACTGGAGCTTCCCCAAGGAGAAGCACGGCATCGGGGAGCCGCGCCTGGCGCAGCACCTCGAAGCCAGGATTGGTACCTGCGTGGTCGGGCACTGAAACTCCAGCAGCACCAGCGGGCTGGCACACTTCACGATGTCGAAGTAAAAGAGGAAAGGTTTCTTCCTGCAAAGCAAACCAGGCAGAAAAAAAAAAAAAAATCCCGGTTTGGGGAACCGCCTGCCCTGGGAGAAGCGATGGGAAGCACCCGCATCCCTCCGCCTGCTCGGGAAGGGGGATGGAGGACCCCAAAAAACCCCAACCCCCCAAAAAAACCAGGAGCTGCAAGCTGCTACGATGCTTTTCTGCACCTCCCAGGAGCGGGCAGGGTCTCCGCCGCTCCCTGCAGCCAGAGGAGAGAGCAGGCAGCACGGGCAGGGCCAGCGGCCCGTCCCGGCGCCGCGGGGTGCAACACCCCAAGGTTACGGTCTCTCCGGCGACGCCAAGGCGGCGGCGAGCGATGGGCGCGAGCCGGGGCACGTACTCGTTGGGGGTTCCCTGTTGCCCGCAGAACTGCCCGCGACTGTCGGTCGGGTAGATCACCTTCCGGGGGTCCCCGTGGGTCCAGGCTGAGGAGGGGGAAGCAGAACAACGTGGCTGTGGTTACCCCCGCAGCCCCCGCTCCCTTATTTCCCCCAACCCGTCCCCATCGGGATGAGCAGGAGGACGCGACGCCCCTCGGCGCAGGGTTTTGCCGGCCCAGACGGCCACAAGCCGACTCTTCCCTATTGCCGAAAACTTGCCAACGCAGCAAAAACCGGCACAGACCCTCCCGGTACTCACCCACGACACCCACCACCACGTAGCCCACGATGGCGATGACCAGCAGGACGCAGCAGATAATGTCCGTGCAGCCCCTGCCAGCGGGAAGAGGAGCGTTGGGGACACGGGATGGGCCACGGCACCGCCGAAACCGGCACCTCCCGAGAGGCTTCCCTTACCTGTCGTAAATGGGACCTTTGAAAGTCGGGTCATATTTCTGCGGCGTCCCTGCAGAGACAATGAAGGAACGGAAAACCAATTTGGGGGATGGCTGGGATGGGAGGAAGGGGCTCCTCATCCTCCTCTCGCCACCACACACAAAAAGAGAAGCAGAGGGAGCATAACGCTTTAACCAAAAGCCTCAGGATAAGCAGAATCGGGAGGGAAATAATCTCCAGATGCCATTTCCCTCCGTTCGTGCCTCTGCTGTCCAGGCGTGGAAACAATTATTCCCTTGGAAAACTCGTTTCCACGCGGTTCTCTCCAAAAACGTTTCCCTGTGTCTGCCCAAGATACCCAAAATCCCTCGGAAGCACCGAAGAGCCGCGGAGGCAGAGCGGGGCTGGGAGCCGCAATGTCAGTGGCGGGGGGGACCCGGCGGGTTTCGGGTGCCGCAGAACCCCGGCACGGCCGGAGCAGCACGGGCAGCCGACGCCGCGGCTCGCCGGAGGGACCTGCCTTGGTCCCACGACGGCGCTGGGCTCCTGCCCGGCGGATACGGCACGATCCTTTTTCCCCTCTTTTATTTTTAGGGTGGGAATTCAGCCAGCGAAGGCAGCGCAGCCGTGGGAACAGGCCGGTGCCAGGAACACGGCGGCTTTGGGGGTGCCTTTTGGGGGGGCCCCCACGCTGGGGACACGTCTGCTTTGAGGTGCTTTTGGGGGTGCTCGGAGCAGCCCCAGGGCAGGGACGCATCTGCTTCAAGATATTTTTGGGGGTGCTTGGAGAAACCCCATGCCGAGAACACGGCTGCTTTGGGGGTGCCTTTTGGGGCGGCTCAGAGCAGCCTCACGCTGGACATATGCCTGCTTCTACGCAGTTTTGGGGGTGCTTGGAGTAACCCCATGCCGGGGACATGTTTGCTTTGAGGCATTTGTGGGGGTGCTCAGAGCAACGCCATGGCAGGGACACGGCTGCTTTGGGGGTGCCTTTTGGGGGGGGGGGCTCAGAGCAGCCCCAAGCCGGGGACACATTTGATTCAGGGTATTTTGGGGGGGCTCTGGGAGCTTGCTCCCCACAGAGCGTCCTGCTCCCAGCCCCGGCGGATCCCTAATCTCCACGGAGCAGCCGAGCCCCCGCCCCAGCCCTTTCCAAGAACCTACACCCCAAAACGCCGGCATGGGGCAGGGGGGTCATTGCTGCGGGGTGGGGGGACGGCAAGGAACGATTGAACCCCAGGGACCCCCCCCCCAAAAAAAACCCCGGGGCCGGCGAAGGGACAGCCGGCTCCGGCGGTAACCGGGGCGCCGGCCACGGTGACGAGCCGCCAACCCCGGGAACCTGTTTGTCCCAGTCGTTAAGCATTAACCGCCAGTGCCAGCGACGCCGTTGTGCTGGTTATGCCGGTACGCGGCGAGGGTGGCCCCCCGGCACCGCGGCCCCCCGGCCTCCCACGGCTGGGGGGGAAAGCAACGCAGCGAGAACGGCAGCTGCTTTTGGTTTTGCTTTGTTTTGCCTTTTTTTTTTTATCCTCCCCTTTCTCTCCCATTTCGTGTTTGTTTTTTCCTCCTTTATCTGCTGCAGTTCAACTTCCTCCGTCCGGAGTCGCGGCGAGAGCGGCCGCCGACGGTGACCCCGACCCGCGGCGAGCGGCCGCCGACGGTGACCCCGACCCGCGGCCGGGCTGCCGAGCCCCACGGACCATCGCTCCCCGGCAGCCCCCACGGGACCCCCCGCCCCGGCCACGGCGAGCGGTTGCCGAAGCCTTACCGTGCTTGCCGTAGTAGTCGTCCCCTTGGCCCCCCATGCCGGCGAGCGCTCACGCCTCGGCCCCCGGCCCGCGGCAGACGCGCAGCAGCCCCTACACCGCGGCCCTCGCCGTATGCGCCGCCCTGGGCGTGCCGTCGCCCGCCTCCGGTTAAACACACCAGAAAACCACCCTCCGGTGCGCAAACATGGCTTTAAAGGCGCAGCCGCTTCGCCGCGACCCTCCGCGCCTCGCTGTTTTTCCGGCCTTGCAAAACACCGGCTGCGGCACCGGCTTCTCGCAAACCGCCGTGGAGCCCGGCGGCCACCGACGTGGCACGGCGGTCACCGGCACCGGGGAGGGGGTGGTCTGGGCCTGCCAAACCCGGCACAGCGCAAAGGTCGGGAGCGCGCACGGGCAGGCGGCGAGAGCCGCCGGTTTCAACCGGCAAAGGGCACGAGGTCGGCGATGCCAGTGCCGATGCCCCTGCTCGCGGCGACGCCGAGCTTCCCATCCCCACCCCAGGGTTATATTTAGGCGATAAATAAATAACCGGCCAGACGCGCCGGCTCGCGGTCAGGAATAGCACGCTGCCGCCCGGCACGGCCACGGCTCGGAGGGTCGCGGTCAGGCGGCACCGCGGCGTCGCTGCCGGCGCTCATAGGCTGCTGGTGATGTCAGGGCAGACGGGATTTACACCCGCCGAAGCGGCTCGGGGAACAAAAGCCGAGGCTGGGGAGGGCTGGGCGGACCCCCTGCCCAGGAAAACCAGTTGGGACGCGGCATCCCCCCCCCCCCCCCCCCGTCCCCGCATATGGGGGGCATCTGGTGGACGGCTGGCCCCTGGGTCCCACCGGGAAGGGGACACGGTGCCGGCTCCAGCGTCCCCCTCCTCTGCAACCCCCTCGCTGGGGCCGGAGCAGCCCCCCGGGCTTGGGGGCCACCAGGACCCCCCCCCCCCCGGCACCTCCCGCACCCCCACAGCAGGGACTGTCCCCTCACCGGCTGCCCCGGCACGGAGCCGGGAAGGGTCCGGCACCGGCACCTGCCAACACAAGCCGAAGCCGAGGGACGCTCTGAGCCCCCCGGGCACAGCCCGGAGCCGCGCGGCCCCCCCAGCCCCAGCCGGGCCCCCCCATGCCCAAGCGAAGCCCACTCCCCTGCGGGCAGTGGGGTGCTGGGACCCCCAGGCACGGCACGGCGGCTGCTTAGGGTGGGGGGTCCCAGGGGCTGGGACAGGGGGTCCCCAAGCATGGGGGTCCTCAAGCCCGGTGGTCCCAAAAACCTGGGGGCCCCCAAGCCTGGTGGTCGCAAAACTGGGGGGTCCCCAAGCCTGGGGGGGGTCCCAAAACCCCGGGGGTCCCCAAGCCTGGTGGTTGCAAAACCAGGGGGGTCCCAACACCCTGGGGGTCCCCAAACCTGGCAGTTCCCAAGCCTAGGAGTCCCCAAAAATGGGGGGCACCAAGCCCAGGCATCCCCAAAACCCTGGGGGTGACCAAAATCTGGGGATCCCCAAACCCTGGGGGTCCCCAACACCGCACCCCTGCGGGTCCCCAAACCCTGGGGGTGCCCAAAACCTAGGGGTCCCCAAGCCTGGTGGTTGCAAAACCAGGGGGGTCCCAACACCCTGGGGGTCCCCAAACCTGGCAGTTCCCAAGCCTAGGAGTCCCCAAAAATGGGGGTCCCCGAGCCCGGGCATCCCCAAAACCGTGGGGGTACCCAAAATCTGGGGGTCCCCAAACTCTTGGGGGTCCCCAAGCCCTCGAGGGACCCCGGGCGGGCTGGGGGATGGGAGAGCGGATTAGGGGACCCCCGTAGGTCCCGGCCCCGGGGGCTGGGCAGCCGGGGGGGGGGGGTGCCCGGTGCCGGTACCGTAAGCGCCGTCCGGGTCCTTCCTGCCCGCGGCTCGCTCCTCCATGGCGGGGCGGAGATCTGCGGGATGCTCCGGGATGCTCCGGGCGGTTCCCCCCCCCGCCCCCCCCGACCCCGGGGCGTTGCGCCTGCGGCTGCGGGCGGGGCGGCTCCGGGACCGGCCCCCGGTCGCTCCGCCCCGATCGCTGCTCCGGGGGGGGGGCGAGGGCGGCGGGGACCCCCAGGGTGGGGGAACCGGGGGTCTGGGGTCTGCAGGGACCCCCCCGGGGGGGGATGAGGGATGTGGGGTCTGCAGGGACCCCCAGGGTGGGGGATCCGGGGGTCTGGGGTCTGCAGGGGACCCCCCCGGGGGGGGATGAGGGATGTGGGGTCTGCAGGGACCCCCAGGGTGGGGGATCCGGGGGTCTGGGGTCTGCAGGGACCCCCCCGGGGGGGGATGAGGGATGTGGGGTGCTGCAGGGACCCCCAGGGTGGGGGATCCGGGGGTCTGGGTGCTGCAGGGACCCCCAGGGTGGGGAATCCGGGGTCTGGGGTCTGCAGGGACCCCCCAGGGTGGGACGAGGGATGTGGGGTGCTAGAGGGACCCCCAGGGTGGGGAATCCGGGGTCTGGGGTCTGCAGGGACCCCCCAGGGTGGGACGAGGGATGTGGGGTGCTGCAGGGACCCCCAGGGTGGGGGATCCGGGGGTCTGGGGTCTGCAGGGACCCCCCCGGGGGGGGATGAGGGATCTGGGGTGCTGCAGGGACCCCCAGGGTGGGGGATCCGGGGGTCTGGGGTCTGCAGGGACCCCCCGGGGTGGGATGAGGGATCTGGGGTGCTGCAGGGACCCCCGGGGTGGGGGATCCGGGGGTCTGGGGTCTGCAGGGACCCCCAGGGTGGGGAATCCGGGGTCTGGGGTCTGCAGGGACCCCCCAGGGTGGGGGAACCGGGGGTCTGGGGTCTGCAGGGACCCCCCCAGGGGGGGATGAGGGATGTAGGGTGCTGCAGGGACCCCCAGGGTGGGATGAGGGATCTGGGGTGCTGCAGGGACCCCCAGGGTGGGGGATCCGGGGGTCTGGGGTCTGCAGGGACCCCCCCGGGGGTGGGATGAGGGATGTGGGGTGCTAGAGGGACCCCCAGGGTGGGGAATCCGGGGGTCTGGGGTCTGCAGGGACCCCCCGGGGTGGGATGAGGGATGTGGGGTGCTGCAGGGACCCCCAGGGTGGGGGATCTGGGGGTCTCGGGTCTGCAGGGATCCCTAGGGTGGGGGATCTGGGGGTCAGGGGTCTGCAGGGACCCCCTGGGGTGGGATGAGGGATCTGGGGTGCTGCAGGGACCCCCAGGGTGGGGAATCTGGGGGTCAGGGTGCTGTTGGGTCCCCCCCCAGGATGGAATGAGAGACCCAGGCACCCAAGGGTGCACGCACACCCCCCGGGGGGGGGGCGTTGGGGGACCCAGGCTGCTCCAGGACCCCCCCCCAGGCTGGGTTGGGGCACCCAGGTTGCTCCACAGACCCCCCCCGAAACCCAGGATGGGCGACCCAAGCACCTGGGAGCTGCCCAGCCCCCCCCCCCCCCATCCCAGCCTGAGGGTCCCTTGGGTGGGGGGGGTCCCAACCCACGTCCCCCCACAAGACCACCCAGCTTGGCTAGACCCCCCAGGCCCATAGGTGGGTGCCGGCCCCCCCCCCCCGCCGTGGGTGTCTGTGGGGCGGGGCCGTCCCCTTTAAGGGCCCCCACGCACCCGTGGGCGCAGCCGCTCACCTGGCGCAGGTGACGGTGACGGTGACGACGCGGTGGCTGCCGGGGCCCCGCCATGGCCGCCTCTGCCCTCTTCATCCTGGACCTCAAGGGGAAGGTGAGACCCCCCCCCCCCCCACCGCCGCCGCCGCCGCCCCAAAGACCCCCCTCCGGGGGGGACACCCCGTTGTCCCCCCTCTGGCCTTGAAGGTCAGCCAAGGTCAACGGCGGAGCCTGGCGGTGACCCGCCGTGACCCCGGGGATGGGGTGAGCGATTTTGGGGGGTGGGTGGGGGTACCCCCCACCTCTGACACCCCCCCCCCCCCCCCCCCCCCGCAGCCGCTGATCAGCCGCAACTACAAGGGGGACGTGGGGCTGGGGGAGATCGAGCACTTCATGGGGCTGCTGCTGCAGCGGGAGGAGGAGGGGGCCCTCACCCCCCTCCTGACCCACGGCAAGGTCCATTTCCTCTGGATCAAACACGCCAACCTCTACCGTATCCTTACGGAACGCCCTCCCCACGGACCCCCCCCCTCCGGTGTTCCCCCCTTTCCTTAACACCCCCCCCCCCCCACCAGTGGTGGCCACCACCAAGAAGAACGGCAACGCTTCCTTGGTCTACTCCTTCCTCTACAAGGTGGTGGAGGTGAGGTTTGAGGGGGGCTCGGGTCCCCCCAATTGGGGGAGCTCCTCTCCCTGGGGGGGGGGTGTGTGATGGAGGCGCTCCCCCCCCCCCGCCCAGGTCTTCTGCGAGTACTTCAAGGAGCTGGAGGAGGAGAGCATCCGCGACAACTTCGTCATCATCTACGAGCTCCTGGACGAGCTGATGGACTTTGGCTTCCCGCAGACCACGGACAGCAAGATCCTGCAGGAGTGAGCGGGGCTGGGGGGGGGCCGGAGGGGGCGTCGGGACCCCCCCACATCCCCCTCACCCCCCCCACCCACCGCAGGTACATCACGCAGGAGGGTAACAAGCTGGAGACGGGCAAATCCCGCGTCCCCACCACGGTCACCAACGCCGTGTCCTGGCGCTCCGAGGGCATCAAGTACAAGAAGAACGAGGTCTTCATCGATGTCATCGAGTCGGTGAACCTGCTGGTGAGACGGGGAGGGGGGGACGCCTGCAAACTGGGGGGAAGGGGGCTGTTGGGGTCCTGCTGCAGCAGGGGCTGCTGCCGGGTCCGTGGTGGGGAACCGGTGATGGGAATGGTGATGGTGGTGGGATTGGTGAGGGGGTCGATGATGGTGATGCTGGGGTGATGGGGACGATGGGGATGATGGGGATGGGACCAGTGATGGGGCTGATGATGAGGGTGGGGATGGAGACAATCGTGGTGACGGGGATGAGGGTCGGGGTGGTGATGGGGATGAGGATGGTGACGTTGATGGGGACGGGGACGGCGATAGCGATGGGGTCGGTGATGGGGATGGGGACGGTGACGTTGATGGGGACAGGGACGGTGATGAGGATGGGGTTGGTGATGGGGACGGTGACGTTGATGGGGACGGTGATGGTGATGAGGATGGTGCCGGTGATGAAGCTGGTGCCGGTGCCCACAGGTGAGCGCCAACGGCAGCGTGCTGCTGAGCGAGGTGGTGGGCACCATCAAGCTGAAGGTCTTCCTCTCGGGGATGCCCGAGCTGCGCCTGGGCTTGAACGACCGCGTCCTCTTCGAGCTGACCGGGCGTGAGTGCCGCCGGGTGGGTTCGGGGACAGGGGGGTGACGCATCCCCGTCCCCTCGCCGCCCCCCCGGACACCGTCCGTCCCTCCCCAGGGGGCAAGAACAAGTCGGTGGAGCTGGAGGACGTGAAGTTCCACCAGTGCGTCCGGCTCTCCCGCTTCGACAACGACCGCACCATCTCCTTCATCCCCCCCGACGGAGACTTCGAGCTCATGTCCTACCGCCTCAACACCCAGGTGGGGGCCGGGCCCACCCGAGGGGGGGGACACACACACGGGGGGACACGGGGGTGACCCTTTTCCCCCCACCCAGGTGAAGCCGCTCATCTGGATCGAGTCGGTCATCGAGAAGTTCTCCCACAGCCGGGTGGAAATCATGGTCAAGGTGAGACGCCGGGGAGGTCGCCGCCGCCGCCGCCACGGGGGACCCCCAGGCGCCCCTGACCCCCCCCCCGCCCCGCTTCTCTCCCCCCCCCTCCCCAAGGCCAAGGGCCAGTTCAAGAAGCAGTCGGTGGCCAACGGGGTGGAGATCGCCGTGCCGGTGCCCAGCGACGCCGACTCCCCCAAGTTCAAGACGAGCGTGGGTTCCGCCAGGTACCTCCCGGAGAGGAACCTCGTCATCTGGACCATCAAATCCTTCCCGGTGAGGTTGCCCACCCCGCTCATCCCCGACGCCGGGGTCCCCCCTCGTCGGGTTTTCCCCCAGCCGGCCGCCGCGGCGGGTGGCCCGGCACCGTCCCCAGCCCCGCGGGTGCCGCGCAGGGGGGAAAGGAGCACCTGATGCGCGCCCACTTCGGTCTGCCCAGCGTGGAGAAGGAGGAGGAGGAGGGTCGCCCCCCCATCTCCGTCCGCTTCGAGATCCCCTACTTCACCGTCTCGGGCATCCAGGTGCCACCCGGGGAGGGGGACGTGGCCCGTGGGGTCCCCGGGGAAGGGGGTCCTGTGTGTTTTGGGGGGGACATGGCCCGTGGGGTCCCCGGGGAAGGGGGTCCTGTGTGTTTTGGGGGGGACATGGCCCGTGGGGTCCCCAGGGAAGGCGGTCCCGTGTGTTTTTGGGGGGGGACATGGCCCATGGGGTCCCCGGGGAAGGGGGTCCCGTGTGTTTTGGGGACAGGATGGAGGGGACGTGGCCCATGGTGTCCCCGGGGAAGGGGGTCCTGTGTGTTTTGGGGGGGACATGGCCCATGGGGTCCCCGGGGAAGGGGGTCCTGTGTGTTTTGGGGGGGGACATGGCCCATGGTGTCCCCGGGGAAGGGGGTCCCGTGTGCTTTGGGGACAGGGTACGGGGACACGGCCCCTTGCATCTCCGTGGGGGTGGCCTGTTTTGCGGGGGGGGGGAGGGCAATGAATGTCCCCTCTGCACCAGGGGGAGCTGGGGGGTTGTCAGGATGCCCGAGGGTGGGTCGGGGTGCCCGGGAGGGGTGTTGGGGGGGGTGTCCATCCCCACCTGCCCCCCTCCAGGTGCGGTACATGAAGATCATCGAGAAGAGCGGGTACCAGGCGCTGCCCTGGGTGCGCTACATCACCCAGAGCGGGGGTGAGTCCGGGACCCCCCCAGGGACCCCCACGGACACCGCCCCCCCCCCCCTCACCCCTGCTTTTCCTCTTACAGACTACCAGCTCCGCACCAGCTAAGGGCGGGGGGGGGCTGCCCGGACCACCATGGACACCCCCCCCCTCCGGACACCCCCCCCCGCGCCCACCCTCCTCCTCCTCTGTGCCTATAAAGATGGAGCTGAGACCACCGGCCCCGTGGATCTGTTTTGGGGGTGGGGGTGGGGTGGGCCCCACCGGTGGGCACGGCGCGTTTACCCTTTTAAGAGCGGGGTGGGGGCGGGGCTGTCGGGAGGGGCGGGGCTGTCGGGAGGGGCGTGGCGGGGCTGCCGGGAGGGGCGGGGCCGTCGGGAGGGGCGTGGCGGACGTACCCACGTGACGGGGGAGCCGGAAGCGGCGGTCACGTGGAGGGGGAGAGAGAAGATGCCGGAGCCGGAGCTGCGGGTGAACGCGGCCTTCGCGGAGCGCTACGGCCGGTACCGGCGGCGCGAGGAGCTGCAGCGGCGTGAGAGGGGCGGGGCCAGGGGGGGCGGGGCCGGGGGGGGACCGGGAGGTGGCGGGGGAGACACGGGGGGACCGGGGGGGGGCGGGTTTCCCCGCCCCGCGGTGCCGGTAGCTGAGGGCTCCCCGCAGTGCGGGACCGTTACGGGGACACCGGCGGCGGCTCCAGCTCCGAGTCCGAGTCCGAATCCAGCGGGGACGACGTGGTGAGTGGCGGAAGCTCTGTCTCCCCCCCAAAATCCTGGGACCCCCCCCCCCCAAAAACCTGGGACCCCCTCCAGACATCTGGATGTCGTCCCCCCCCCCAAACTCCTGGGGTCCCTGCCCAGATGCCTGCGTGCCCCCCCCGGACCCCCCCCAAACTCCTGGGACCCCCCCCCAGACTCCTGGGCACCCCCACCCTCCCGGACTCCCCCTAAATGCCTGGTACCCCCGCCCAAACTTCTGGGTCCCCCCCCCAGACATCTGGGTGTCCCCCCCCCCCCCCAAACTGTTGGGGCCCCTCCCGGATGCCTGGGTCCCCCCCCAGACTCCCAGGTCCCCCCCAGACACCTGCATCACCCCCCCCCAGGACATCTGGATGTCCCCCCGTCCCCTCCAAACTCCTGGGACCCCCCCCAGACATTTGGTTCCCCCCCTCCCTGGGCATCTGGGTCCCCCCCCAAACTCCTGGGACCCCCCCCCCCAAACTCCTGGGTGTCCCGTCCCCCCCCCCAGGCCCTCGACCCCCGCCTGGAGCGGGATTTCTACCGCACCCTGGCGCTGCTGAAGACCCGGGACCCCCGAATCTATCGGCAGGACACCACCTTCTACAGCCAGCAAGGTACCGGGGGGGGGCATCTCCCCCCCCAAAACCCCTTGGGGGGGTCCCCAAAACGGGGGCGGGTGTCCCCAAACCCCGTTCCCTCCGTCCCCAGACTCGTCGTCGGGGAGCGATGCCGAGGAAGAGGAAGATGAAGGGCGCCCGGCGAAGCCGATGTACCTGAAGGATTACGAGAGGAAGGTGGTGCTGGAGAAGGAGGGGTGAGCAGGGGGCCTTATTTTGGGGGGGGGGGGGGGGGCCTTATTTTTGGGGGGAGGTTATGTCCTGGGCTGAACCCCCCCCCAGGCAGGCTCTGACCCTCCTGCTTTCCCCACAGCAAATACGTGGACGAGGAAGATGAGGAGGATGAAGAGGCAGCAGCCGAGCGGAGGAAGGTGGGTTTGGGGGGGGGAGGGGGCTGCATGTGACCCCCCCCCCAAATTACTCTGACGCCCCCCAGCACTGACAAACACCCCCCCCCCCCAATTTCTCCCCACAGCGAGTGGCCTCCAGGAGCTACGTGGAAGAGCAGCGGGAGCTGAAGGAGAGGTAGGGGGGCTGTGACATTTGGGGGGGCTGCCATGCTTCGGGGGGGGTCCTCGGCACCGAGGGGGTAACCGTGTGCCCCCCCCCCGGCAGCTTCCGAGCGTTCGTGGCCGACAGCGAAGAGGAGGAGGAGGAGGAGGAGGGGGGGTCTGCCCTGCTCCGGCGGCGCAGTCAGACGGCAGAGGAGAAGGTGAGGCTGGGGGGGTGGGGTGGGGGGGACACAGGGGGGTTTTGGGGTGGGGGGGCCCTCGGGGCTGACGCTGTGTGTCCCCCCCCAGGAGCGGGAGGAGGAGGATTACATCCGCTGGCTGAAGGGGCAGGGGGAAGCCCCCCCGGAGCCGCTGCAGGACCTGGTGAGAGGGCTGAGGCCGGGCACACCTCGTGGCAGCGATGAACCTGGGATTGCAGAGCGCTGCGTGTCCCTCCCATGTCCCTGTGTGTCGTCCCCCCCCATCCCTGCGTGTCCCCCCCCTCACGTCCCTGAGCCCCCCCTTGTCCCCACATCCCCCCCCCTGTCCCGCAGGTCCCCCTCCAGCAGTACTGGACCGACCCGGCGCTGGACCCCGGCGAGCGCTTCCTGCGGGATTACGTCCTGAACCAGGGCTACCGCGAGGAAGAGGAGGAGGAAGAGGATGCCGAAGGGTAAGCGGGGACCCGCCCCCGACCCCCCCAAAAACCCACCGCACCCCCCTCACCACCCCGTGTCCCCCCACCCAGGGCGTCCCCGCTCCGGCTGGCCGATTCCTCGGACGAGGGCGAGCTTTTCCTGGCCAAGCAGGAGGATTTCGAACGTCGCTACAATTTCCGCTTCGAGGAGCCTGACGCCGAGCAGGTGGGGGGGGCGGCAAAATTTGGGGGGGGTGGGGGGGTATGGTTTGGGGATGAGGCACGCTGACCCTAAACCCCCCCCCCCCCAAGGTAAAGACGTACCCCCGGAACATCCCCACCTCGGTGCGACGACGGGACGAGCGGCGGAAGGAGAAGCGGGAGCAGATTCGGGAGAGGAAGAGGAAGGTGAGGGGGTGAAGCCGAGGGGCGCAGGCAGCGCCGCGTCCGACTGCCGTGTGTCCGTGTCCCCCCCCCCGGCACCGCGTCCGTCCGTCCGTCCGTAGGAGAAGGCGCGGAAGCAGGAGGAGCTGAAGCAGCTGAAGAACCTGAAGCGGGAAGAAATGGCCGCCCGGCTGGCCCGGCTGCGGGAGGCCACCGGCAACGCCGTCGTCGGCTTCACCGAAACCTTCCTGGAGGAAGACTTTGACCCGGCCCGGCACGACCGGCTGATGGCGGTGGGTGCCCCCCCCCCCCCCCATGCCCCCCACCGTCTCCCTGTCCCCGCTGACCCCCCCCTTCTCTGCTCTCCCCCCCCCCAGGAATATTTCGGTGACGATTATTACGGCCGAGGGGAGGAGGAGAAGCCGCAGTTTGAGGAGGAGGAGGGGCTGGACGGTGAGTGGGGGGGCTCGGAGGTGGGGGGGGACGACTGTCACCCCCCCTATCCCCGAGGTGACGTCACTGTGTGTGTGTGTGCCCCCCCCCCGCAGACGACTGGAACTGGGACGCCTGGACGGGCCGGGAGGAGGGGGGGGGGCGAGCACGAGCCCCACTGCGAGGACCCCGATTTCGTGGTACGTGTGTACCCCCCCCCCCAGGCTGAGGCCGGGAGGAACTCATTACAGGGATAGGGCGGCACAGGCAGGCCCCCCCCCCACTCCCCTCCTTTCTGCCCCCCCCCCCCCCCCCCCCCCCAGATGGATGCGGACTACGACCCGGCGGCCCCCCTGGCCCCGAAACAGCGGCAGCCCCCGGCGCTGGGGAAGAAGCGGCGCAAGACGCGGTTCAGGGAGGCGGTGGAGCGGGAAAAGCCGGCGTTCGACCCCGGTGAGTGCCGGGACCCCCCCCCCCCCCCCCAAGTCCTGGGACCCCCCCCAAGTCCCTGAGACCCCCCCCCCAAAACCCCTGAGACCCCCCCTCCCCGCAGCCACCAGCACCTTCGAGCAGTACCTGGACGAGTTTTACCGCCTGGACTACGAGGACCTGGTGGGGGACCTGCCCTGTCGCTTCAAGTACCGCAACGTCCTCCCCTGCGACTTCGGCCTCACCACCGACGAGGTAGAGTCCGCCCGGACGCCCCCGGGGGGGTCTGTGCCCCCCCCCCGGGTTGTCTGTGCCCCCCAACTCTGCCCCATGTCCTTCCCCCCCCAGATTCTGGCAGCTGATGACAAGGAGCTGAACCGCTGGTGCTCCCTGCGCAAGACCTGCATGTACCGGTGAGGGGGGGGGGGGGGGTGTTTCTTTTACCCCAAACGGGGGGGGGGGGGGGGGCCTGTGTGTGCCCCCCCCCCCCCCCCGCTTTGGGGGGCTCACCGCACTCCTCGCCCGCAGGTCGGAGCAGGAGGAGCGGCAGGATCAGGCCAACTACAGCCGGCGGGCGCAGAACGCCTGGAAGAAGCAGCAGATCTTCAAATCCCTGGCAGCCGCGTACGTGGTGGGGGGGATTTGGGGAGGGGGGGGGCGCACCGGGGGGCTTGGGGGGGGTACACAGCCCCCCCCTCACCCCCATCCCACCCTCCCCAGGCCGGAGGAGCCGCAGCCGGCGCCATCGGCCAAGCCCAAGCTGGGGAAGAAACGCCGGGACAAGCGGAAACGGTCGGAGGAGCCGGAGGCCTCGGGGCCCCCCCCCCGCGGCGGCCCCCCCCCCACCCCGGGGGGGCCCGGCGCCGGGGTTCGGCACCCCTGGGGCCGGCGGTTCGCCTGGGGGGCCGGGATTTCACCGGGAAGCGGTTGGAAGCCTTCGGCCTCAATCCCCGACGTCTCCGGTACCGGCAGCTTCTCCGGCAGCGACGCAAAAAGGTGGGGGGGGGGGGGGGGGAAGGAAGGAAAGCCCCCCCGGCCCTGATCCGGCGCTGGGGGGGGGGAACGGGACATACACGCGCGGTGACGGAGAAACACCGTAACGCGCCACGCTCTGGTTCAAGTTCATCTTTAATCCGGGGACGTGGGAACGGACGGACAGATGGACGAGGGGGGGTCCTGAGTGGAGAAATAAATAACGCCCCCCCCCCTCGCCATGAGCAGCGTGTCGGCCAAAAAAACACCACGACGGGGTTGGGGGGGGTCCCTGTGCCGGGAGAAGTGTTGGGGGGGGCTCAGCTTGGCCCCCCCCCCCGCCACCGCCGGGATTCGGCAAATGCCGGCCCTGAGCTCCGGCCCCGGCGCGGCGCAGTAGTGAACCAAAACCCTGAGGGGGGGGGGGGATTGTCCCCGCGGCCCCCCCCCGCAAACCGCGGTGATGCCACGCCGGGGGGGGGGTCTGATCCAGTGTATGGGGGGGGGGGGGGGGGGGGGGAGTAAGGGGGGGGTCAGAGGAAGACAAACTCGTCGGCGCCGGGTTTTTTGGGGCGCTTGCCGGCGCGGGGGGGCGGCGGCGGCGGGGGGGGGCGAGAGCCGAGCGGCTCCAGGCCGTGGTCCTGCGCCTGACCCTCCGCCACCGTGAAGATGGGGTAGCGTTCCGGCGCCGAGGGGGGGGGTCAGGACCTGGAAAGGAGGGGGGGGGGGATAAAGGGTCAGAAAAAAGGGGGGGGGGACACCCCAAAAGCCGCCCCCCCCCCCCAGCAGCGGGGACTCACGCGGGTGAGGTCGGAGCAGAGCTCGTCCAGGTCCGGCCCGGCGGCGGCGTAGAAGCCGATGGTGCAGCTGGGATCCATCTTCCCAAAGGCCATTTTCCGGGGCGAGCTGCAGTGGAAGGACTTTGGGGGGGGGGGGGCAAAAAAAAAAAAAATAATTTGGGGAGGGTAACACCCTCCTGGGCCCCCCCCCCCACCCTGTTTTATCGGGGTGTGTGTCCCCCCCAGCACCCACCTGCAAGGGGAAGTTCTCCCGGGAGGTGTCGACGAAGGGCTGGCAGTAGTGCGGGTCCAGGTAGAGCAAGAAATCGTCTGGGGCGACGCGGGGGGGGCCAAAAATCAGTCGGTGCGTCGCGTCCCCCCCCCGCCTCCAGCCGCGTCCCCGACCCACGCGGCACCGCCGGCACCGGCACGGCTACCTTGGAAGCCGACGAAGTAGAGGGAATGCCGGGGTTTGCCGCCGATGATGCCCACGCAGGATTTCAGCTTCAGCAGCTCCTGGAGCGGGGCGGGGGGGGGTCGGCGGCGGCACCGGGACCCGTTTCCCGGCCCAACCGGGAGGAAGAACCGGTGCCGGCGGCGCGGCAAAGCCCCCGGCCCGCCGTGGTTCCCCACCTTGACGCAATCCACGTAGACGGGGTTCAGGGTCTCCCCCCCCAGGCCGCACCGGCACCAGGACGACGACGGCGCGGCGCTGCCCCGGCACCGTCCGCTCGGCGTCCCCCTGCACCAGGCCGGCGACGTCCCCTTTGTAAACTGCCAGAAAAAAATAAAATAAAAAAAAGGGGTCGAGGGCGGGGGGGGGGCTCCTCCTCCTGGATCCCCCCCCCCCCCCGCCAAAATCGGGGAGGGGGAAGCCCCCCGCGTCCCCCGCGCCGGCACGTACCGGTGCAGTCCTGAGAGACGTAGACGGAGAGGCCGCCGGTCTCCGGGCAGGTTTCCACCGCTCTCCTGCCACGGAAAGGGGATGAATCCCGGCGAACTGCCCCCCCGCCACCAAAACGAGGCAGAGGGACCCCCCCCCCGACACCCCCTCCCCGCTCACCGAAGGATGTGGGCGACGATGGAAGGGCCGTACCAATCCCCGGCTTTTTTCCCGGCGTTCCGACCCAGCTCTACCAAACGATGGATGCCGAAAGGCGCCCGCGGGTGGTCGGCGAACCAGGCCACGATGGCGCGGTGCCGCCGCTCAGCCTCCCGCGGGGTCCCTGCCCGGCCCGGGGGGTCCCCGCGTCCACGCCGGGGGGGGCTTCAGTCCATCCTGGGGGGTCTCGCGTCCGTGCCGGGGGGTCCTGTGTCCATCCTGGAGGGTCTCGTGTCCGTCCTGGGGGCTCTTGTGTCTGCACTGGGGTGTCCCGCGTCCATCCCAGGGGGTCCCGCGTCCATCCCGGGGGGTCTCGTGTCCCTCCTGGGGGGTCCCGCGTCCCTCCTGGGGGGTCCCGCGTCCCTCCCGGGGGGTCCCTCGCTCGCCGGGACCCAGCCGCCGTCTCCACCTCCGGCATCGCCTCGGACCACATCCAGTCTAGAACGGAGAAGGGGCCGTCGGCGGCGGCGGGGTGACGCGGGGACCCCCCCGGGGGTCTCGGGGGTGGCGTGTGTGTGTCGTGTCCCCCCCCCCAGCCCCTTACCCCTGCCCAGGAGGTGCAGGACGAGCCCCTGGGCCAGCAGCATCTGTGCGGTGCGCAGCATGCAGCCCCAGCCGCAGTCCGTGCTCCAGGGGGTCCCCGCCAGCGCCGGGAAGCCCCGCCGGTACGTCAGCCACAACCGGGAGGAGAAATCCCGCTGGAAACGGTCCAGCTCCTCTGCGGGGGGGGGGGGGGGAGAAGAGAAGAGATGAGCAGGGAACTCTCACCACCACCACCCCCCCCGGGGGACCCCCGTTCCCGCTGCGGCGGGGGGGGCCGGGAGAGGAGAAGAGATGAGCAGGGAAGTCTCGCCCCCCCCCCCCGGGACCCCCGTTCCCGGTACTCACCGTCGGCGCGGGCGGTAGGCCCGCCCCAGGAGGTGGAGGGGGGAGAGTTTGTTGTGAAATGGGTCTTGGGTCGCACCGTCCAGCCTGGGGGGGGGGGGGGGGGGGTGTGTAAAAAAAACGGGAGCCGGGGGTCCCCGTCCCCCCCCCCGGTGCGTCCCGCCTCGCACCGTATCGGACGCTGTTCCAGGCCGAGAGGAACCGGCCCCGGGCCCCGTCCTCGGCCGCCGGGGGGGTCCCGCCGCCGCCGCCCCCCCCCCGCCTCCGCCGCGGCCCGCTCGGTGCCGAGCTCATGGCGGCGGCGGCGGCGCGCGGGGAGGGGCGTGTCCCCGGCGGGGTGGGCGGGGCCGCAGCCGGGCGGTACCGGGATCGCGGCCCTCCGCCGCCACCGCCGGCGCCGCCATCTTTGTCGAGGGCGAGAGGGGGGCGGGGGGGAACGACGCGCGGAAGGGCGGAAGTGGAGGCGGAAGGGGCGGGGCGAAGGGAGGAAGGGGAGGGGAGGAGGGGTCGCCGTGGTGACGGGGGGCGGCTGTCACTGGGGGGGGGGGGGGGGGGCAGAGGGCTTCCCCCCGCACCGGGAGGGGTCCCGGCCCCACGGAGGGGTCCCGGCCCCATAGAGGGGGTCCGAGCTCCATAAAGAGGGGTCTCGGCCCCATAGAGGGGGGTCTCAGGCTCATGGAGGGGGGTCTCAGCCCCACAGAGGACTGCTGGCCCCATAGAGAGGGGTCCAAGCCCCATAGAGAGCGGTCTCAGGCCCATGGAGGGGGGTCCCGGCCTAGAGGGGGTCCGAGCTCCATAAAGAGGGGTCCCGGCCCCATGGAGGGGGGTCTCAGGCTCATGGAGGGGGGTCTCAGCCCCACAGAGGACTGCTGGCCCCATAGAGAGGGGTCCGAGCCCCATAGAGAGCAGTCTCAGGCCCATGGAGGGAGGTCTCAGGCCCATAGAGGGGGGTCTCAGCCCCATAGAGGGGGGTCTCAGCCCCATGGATGGGAGTCTCAGCCCCACAGAGGACTGCTGGCCCCATAGAGAGGGGTCCAAGCCCCATAGAGAGGGGCGGTCTCAGGCCCATGGAGGGGGGTCTCAGCCCCACAGACAGCAGTGCTGGCCCCACAGAGGGGTGCTGGCACCATAGAGAGGGGGTTCCCAGCCCCGTGGAGAGGGGTCCCAGCCCCACAGATGATGGCTGCTAGCCCCACAGAGGGGTGCCAGCCCCATAGAGGGGGGGTCCCCAGCCCCGTGGAGAGGGGTCCCAGCCCCACAGATTGGGGTGCCAGCCCCACGGACCAATGTGGGGCCGGTGCCGGCGCAGGCGCCGTGGGACCAGGGAGCCTCAGGCTCCGGCCGCCCCCAACCACAGGGGCCCCCACCCCATGGCAGCCGTGGGGCTGTGTCCCGTCCCGTCCCCCCCCCCCAAACCCCCCCGCCCCATACCGGTGTGGGGCTGGGTGCCGGCGTGGGTGCGCCGGTGCCGCGGGCGCCTTTGGCAGCGCCGAACCCAGCACCTGCCCCCGCCCGGGGGGGGTTCCCAGCACCCACGCTGGGGGGGAGCCCTGCCCGGTCCCCCCCACCCACGTGGGACCCACACGTCCGGGCCCCACAGCCCCCCCACCCCATGGGACCCACACGTCTGAGCCCCACTGACCCCCACCCGTGGGACCCACACGTCCGAGCCCCACAGCCCCCCCACCCGTGGGGCCCGTGGGAGGATTGGGGATCCCCACGTGGAGCGAGGGTGCAGGTTGGGGCCTGCCCGGACGGACGGACGGACGGACGGACAGGACAGGGGGTGGCGGTGGGGGGGGGGCGGGGGGGCCCGACCGGTTTGGCAGTGGGGCTGCCCCACGTGGCACGGCGGTGGGTGCTGGGGTGGGGACCCACGATGGGTGGACGGGGGGGGGGGGTTGGGGGCACATCTGGGGGGGGTTTGAGCACATCTGGGGGGGCTGGGGAACGTCTGGGGGGGGGTCCCTGAGCACATCTGGGGGACCGGGCAACATCTGGGGGGAGCGGGGAACATCTGGGGGGTCTTGAGCACATCTGGGGGCTGGGAATATATGGGGAGGCTGGGGCACATCTGGGGGGGCTTGAGCACATCTGGGGGGGCTTGGGAACATCTGGGGGGGGTCCCCGAGCACATCTGGGGGCTGGGACACACCTGGGGGGCTCCTGCATTGCTCAGGCAGGTGATGGGGGGAGTTTCGGGGGTCGCAGGGGCCGCTCCCCCCGGGGGGTCCCGCAGTGGGGTGGGGGTGGGGGTCGGGGGGGCGGAGGAGCGGCTCCGCCCCCCCCCCCCCCCCGGCCCCGCCCGGCCCCGCCCGCCCCACCGGAGCCAGCGCGGAGCGGCGGAGCGGAGCCGGGTCCCACGGTGAGTCCGGGGGGGGGGCGGGCAGGGAACCCCCCCTCCGATCCCCCCCCACGCGGGGAACGGACTCGAGGGGGGGGCGATACCGAGGCGGGGGGCAGTGGGGAAACTGAGGCACGGAAGGGGAGCGGGGGGGGGCCCGCGCTATGGGGCGGGGGGGGGGCCTGGGGGGGGCCTATTCCGACCCCCCCATACACGGAACGGGGCCCCCCCAGCCCCGTCCGGCATTGGGGGGCGGCACCGGGAGCCCCACGGCTGCCCCACGGCGGGCGTGGGCGAAGCCCGCCCGACCATATCCTCCGCTCCCGGACCTCCGCCCCACGGCTCCCCGGACCCCCAGTATCCTGCCCCCAGCTCCCCGGACCCCCATACTGGTGCGCCTGCATCCTGCCCCTCCCCAATCCTCATCGCCCCCGAGTCGAAGTCCCAACCGAGTCCATCCCCCTCACCGTTATCCTGCATGCCCCCACGGCTCCCCTGACGGCATTACTCCCTGCCCCTATCCTGGCCCCCCAGCTCCCCACCAACCCCAGTATCCTGCCCCACAGCTCCCCGGACCCCCAGTATCCTGCCCCACGGCTCCCTGGACCCCCATTATCCTGCCCCACAGCTCCCTGGACCCCCATTATCCTGCCCCACAGCTCCCCGGACCCCCAGTATCCTGCCCCACAGCTCCCCGGACCCCCAGTATCCTGCCCCATGACTCCCCGGACCCCCAGTATCCTGCCCCACGACTCCCTGGACCCCCAGTATCCTGCCCCACAGCTCCCCAGACCCCCAGTATCCTGCCCCACGGCTCTCTAGACCCCCCGTATCCTGCCCCACGGCTCCCTGGCCCCAGTATCCTGCCCCACGGCTCCCTGGACCCCCCACGTACCTGCCCCACCGCTCCCAGACCCCCAGTTCCGCCCCGGTACCTGCCCCACGGCTCCCGGACCCCCAGTATCCTGCCCCACAGCTCCCCGCTCCCCCGGACCCAGTATCCTGCCCCACGGCTCCCTGGACCCCCATTATCCTGCCCCACAGCTCCCTGGACCCCCATTATCCTGCCCCACAGCTCCCCGGACCCCCAGTATCCTGCCCCACAGCTCCCCGGACCCCCAGTATCCTGCCCCACGACTCCCCCCCAGTATCCTGCCCCACGACTCCCTGGACCCCAGTATCCTGCCCCACAGCTCCCCGGACCCCCAGTATCCTGCCCCACGGCTCTCTAGACCCCCCGTATCCTGCCCCACGGCTCCCTGGACCCCCAGTATCCTGCCCCACGGCTCCCTGGACCCCCACTATCCTGCCCCACAGCTCCCCAGACCCCCAGTATCCTGCCCCACGGCTCTCTAGACCCCCCGTATCCTGCCCCACGGCTCCCAGACCCCCAGTATCCTGCCCCACGGCCCCCCAGACCCCCAGTAACCTGCCCCACGGCTCCCCGGACCCCCAGTATCCTGCCCCACGGCTCCTGCCCCCCCGTCTCCTCCTGTGGGGCGCCAGGTGGGACCCGCCAGCGCCGTGGGGCCCGGCCGCGCCCATCTCACCCCAAATATTTGGGCAGGTCCCCCCCCCCCCCCTTTCCCCGGGGGGACCCCGCGGCCGCCCCCGACGCGCCGCCGCTCGCCCGGGCCCGCCTGGGTGGGTGGGTGGGTGGGAAGGCGCACGGCGGTGCCCCCGGGGCCGGGGGGCAGGACCCACGGATGGGGGGGGGGGGGTCCCCGGGCAGGCACCACCGACGCGCACCATCCCCTTCGGGGGGTGGGGGTGTGCCGAGATCCCCGGGGCGCAGCTGCGGCGCGAGCCCCCCCCCTTCAGGGCGCACGCCTGCGAGCGCGCGGATGTTTTCGCAGAGGCCTTTCGGGGCGCACGCTCGCGAGCTCGCATCCACGGGGGACCCTTCGGGGTGCACGCCTGCAGGCGCACGCTCGCGCGCAGGCCAGCTGGGGCTCACGCTCGCAAGCGCGCGCGTGCGCGCTAAACCCTTTCGGGCGCACGCTTGCAAGCGCGCACACGCGCACAGACCGTTTTGGGTGCATGGCTGCAGGCGCACACACGTGCACAAAGACCCTTTTGGGCGCACGCTTGCGAGCGCGCACACGCGCACAGACCCTTTTGGGTGCACACCTGCAAGTGCACTTATGTGTGCAAACCCTTTCGGGTGCACGCTTGCAAGCACGCACATGCGTGCAAACCCATTTGGGTGCACGCTTGCAAGCGCGCACACGCGCACAGGCCCTTTCGGGTGCACGCTTGCGAGCGCGCACGTGCACACAGACCCTTTCAGGTGCACGCTTGCTGATCGCGCACGTGCACACAGACCCGTTTGGGTGCACGCTTGCAAGTGTGCACACGCGCACAGACCCTTTCGGGTGCACGCTCATGAGCGCGCACACCGTTTGGGGCGCACGCTCGCGAGTGCGCGCACGCGCGCAGACCAATTTGGGTGCACGCTCGCAAGTGCACAAATGTGTGCAAACCCTTTTGGGCGCACGCTCGCAAGCGTGCACACGTGCGCAGACCGTTTTGGGTGCACGCTTGCGAGCGCACACATGCGTGCAAACCCATTTGGGTGCACGCTTGCAAGCGCGCACACGCGCACAGGCCCTTTCGGGTGCACGCTCGCAAGTGCGCACATGCGCCCAGACCCTTTTGGGTGCACGCTCGCGAGCGTGCACGTGTGCAGACCCGTTTGGGTGCACGCTCGTGAGCGCGCACATGTGCGTAGACCCGTTTGGGTGCACACTTGCAAGTGCACATGCACGCAAACCCTTTTGGGTGCACGCTCGCAAGCACGCACACATGTACAGACCCTTTTGGGTGCACGCTTGCAAGCGTGCACATATGTGCAAACCCGTTTGGGCGCACACTGGCAAGCGTGCACACGCGCGCAGACCCTTTTGGGCGCACGCTCGCAAGTGCACACACGTGTGCAAACCCTTTTGGGTGCACGCTTGCAAGCGTGCGCATGCACACAGACCCTTTTGGGTGCACGCTCGCAAGTGCACACACGTGCACAAAGACCCTTTCGGGCGCGCGCTCGCGAGCGCGCACGCCGTTTGGGGCGCACGCTTTCGGGCGAGCGCGCCGAGGCTGACCCCCCCCCCCCCCCCCCCCCCGCCGTGTGTTCCCCCCCCCTCCCCCCCCAGCTCTCCCCGCCATGTAGCCCCCGCCGGCGGCTCCCCAGCATGGCGCCGGGGCCCTTCGCGGAGGACGCGGTCCTCGCCCTCCACTACAACTACACCGGGAAGCTGCACGCCGGGCGCTACCGGGGGGGCCTTCGCCCCGAGACCCTCCTCTTCCTCCTGGTGTGCGGCTTCATCGTGGTGGAGAACCTGGTGGTGCTGGTGACCATCTGGAGGACCAAGAAGCTCCACTCGCCCATGTTCTACCTGCTGGGCAACCTCACCCTCTCCGACCTGTTGGCCGGCGTCGCCTACACCGCCAACATCGTCCTCTCCGGCGCCAACACCTTCCGGCTGACGCCGGCGCTGTGGTTCCTGCGGGAGGGCGGGCGTCTTCCTCACCTTGGCCGCCTCGGTGCTGAGCCTGCTGGCCATCGCGGTGGAGCGGCACCTCACCATGGCGAGGGTGCGGGTGGCGCGGGGGGACAAGCGGGGTCGGATGTGGTCGCTGGTGGCGGCCAGCTGGGGGGTCTCGGCGGCGCTGGCGGCGTTGCCGGGCCTGGGGTGGAACTGCCTGGGCGACCTGCCGGCGTGCTCCACCGTCCTCCCGCTCTACTCCAAGCGCTACGTCTTCTTCTGCGTCGCCGTCTTCCTCGCCATCCTCCTCGCCATCGTCGTCCTCTACGCCCGCCTCTACCGCGCCGTCCGGCGCTCGGCCAGCCTCCGCCCGTCGCCCAAATCGCCGGCGCTGCTCAAGACGGTGACGGTGGTGGTGGGGACCTTCATCGCCTGCTGGTCGCCCCTCTTCCTCCTCCTGCTGCTGGACGCCTGGTGCTGCCCGCGGGCGTGCGCGGTGCTCTACCACGCCGACTACTTCTTGGGGTTGGCCATGGCCAACTCTTTGCTCAACCCCCTCATCTACACCGGCACCAGCCGGGAGATGTGCCGCGCCGTCCTGCGCCTGCTGCGGGGCGGGGGGTGCCGCCGCCGCCGCGGGGGGGGGACGGACGCGCGCGCCGGCCGCGGCGGCGGCACGTTGGGGGTCCCCAGTCTGGGGGGGGGAGCGGGGAGCGGGAGCCCCTCGGGGAGGTCGTCGGCCAGGCGGAGGGGGGGGACAGCGGCGGGGGGGCGGGGGACACGAGTGGGGGGGCGGGGGGGGACGGAGGGGAGGCGGGGGGGGCACAGGGGTGAGGGGGGGGGAGGCGGCGGGGGGTCCCGGCATCGTCACGTGTCCCCCCCGTGTCACCGTGTGCGTGTGCGTGTGTGTGTGTGTCCCGGCGCTGGGGGGGCTGGGGGTCCCCGTCTCCCCCCGTCCCCCTGTTCCTGTCCCCCCCCCCCCCCCCGGTTTTGTAACGAGTTTTTAATAAAAGGCCTTTTTTTGGAGAGACCCCCCCCCCGCCTTGCTCGGTCGTGTCCCCCCCCGCCGCGGACTGGGACAGTGTGGGGACGTCGGGAGGGGGCACGGAGAGGGGGGGACACCCACGGGGGACACTGGGGGGGGGGGGGCGAACCCGTGGAGGACACTGGGAGGGGGGACACACTCATGGGCGACACTGGGAGGGGGCACTGGGAGGGGAGGACACAGCCACAGGTAATACTGGGAGGGGGCACTGGGAGGGGTGGGAGGGGGGGGACACCCCCGGGTGGCACTGGGAGGGGGCACTGGGAGGGGGGGGACACAGCCACGGGGCCACTGGGAGGGATACTGGGAGGGGGACACACACCCACGGCTGGCATTGGGAGGGGGCACTGGGAGGGGGGGAAAAACCACAGGGCACACTGGGAGGAGACACTGGGAGGGGGGGACACAGCCACGGGGGACACTGGGAGGGGGCACTGGGAGGGGGGTTGACACCCGTGGAGGACACTGGGAGGGGGGGACACACTCATGGGGGGCACTGGGAGGGGGCACTGGAAGGGGGGGGACACCCACGGGTGACACTGGGAGGGGTTACTGGGAAGGGGGAGGATACTGGGAAGGGATACAGACTCACGGGGGGCACTGGGAGGGGGCACTGGGAGGGGGGTTGACACCCATGGAGGACACTGGGAGGGGGGGACGCCCACGGGTGGCACTGGGGGGGTTACTGGGAAGGGGGAGGATAGTGGGAAGGGATACAGACCCACGGGGAATACTGGGAGGGGGCACCGGGGGGGTCACGGGTGACGCCGGGACTCCCCGCAGCCGCCGCCACGGGGACGCCCCGTGCGACACACGCCCCGCCCTCCCCCTTTTCCCCGCCCCGTGACGTCACGGACGGGGCGGGGCGCGCGGGGGGGTGGGACCAGCTCCTCCCCCCGCCGAGACTCTTATTCTGGCGGGGGGGGGCGGGGCGGGGCGGCGGTGACGTCACGCGGGGGTGGGCGGGGCCGCCGCAGGGACTCTTACCGCGGCGGGGGCTCCGCGCGCTGCTTAGTCACCCCCCCCCGCCCCCCCCCTCGGCCCCCCCCCCTTTTCCCCCCCCCGCCGCCTCCCGACGACGACCGGGGCCGCGTCCATGGCCGGGTGAGACCCCCGGGACCCCCCCGAACCCCCGGGACCCCCCCGCGGGAGGGTGGGGGGTGGGGGGGGGGGGTGGGGGGGGTCTTGGGTGCTTGTAGGAGTTCTGCGCCCCCCCCCCCGGCAAAACTGGGGGGTGGGGGGCATGGGGTCTGCAAGGGGAAAGGGAGGGGGGGCTGCTGGGGATCCCCCCCCCCCCGTGTGCCTCAGTGTCCCCGGTGGGTGCCGGGAATGATTTGGGGGGGGCTGACCCCGTCCCTGAAGCCCCCCCCCCCCCACTTCCCCTTACCTCAGTTTCCCCAGTGGGTGCCCCCCCCCCCGAGACCCTCCCCCGTGCCTCAGTTTCCCCAGCATGTACTGGGGCTGATCGGGGGGGTTCCCCCCCCCCCGCCAGTTTCCCCAGCATGAGCCAGGCATGATTTTGGGGGCGGGGGGGTGTCCCCTTCCATCCAGCCCCATTACCCCCCCCCCCCCCCCCCCAGTTTCCCCAGCATGTACTGAGGCTGACTGGGGGGGGGTTTCATCTCTCCCCCTCCCCATGCCTCAGTTTCCCCAGGACGTACTGAGGCCAATCTGGGGGGGGGCTCTCTCCCTGCCTCCCCCCGTGCCTCAGTTTCCCCAGCACACACTGAGGCTGATCTGGGGGGGGGGTCTCATCTTTCCCCCCCCCCCGCGCCTCAGTTTCCCCAGCATATACTGAGGCTGACTGGGGGGGGGGGTCACCTCAGTTTCCCCAGGACATACTGGGGCTGATCTGAGGGGGGGGTCTCATCTTTCCCCCCCTCCCCACGCCTCGGTTTCCCCAGCACGTACTGGGGCTGATCTGGGGGGGGGTCTCATCTCTCCCCTTTCCCCATGCCTCAGTTTCCCCAGCATGTACTGGGGCTGATCTGGGGGGGATCTCTCCCCCCTCCCTGTGCCTCAGTTTCCCCAGGATGTACTGGGGCTGATCTGGGGGGGGTCTCATTTCTCTGCCCCCCCTGTGCCTCGGTTTCCCCAGCACACACTGAGGCTGATCGGGGGGGGGGGGTCACCTCAGTTTCCCCAGCATGTACTGGGGCTGATTGGGGGGGGTCTCACCTCTCCCCCCTCCCTGTGCCTCAGTTTCCCCAGCACGCACTGAGGCCGATCTGGGGGGGGGGGTGTCTCATCTCTCCCCCCTCCCTGTGCCTCAGTTTCCCCAGGACGTACTGAGGCTGATCTGGGGGGGGGGGGGTCTCATCTCTCCCCCTCCCTGTGCCTCAGTTTCCCCAGGACGTACTGAGGCCGATCTGGGGGGGGGTCTCCCCCCGCCTCCCCCCCGCGCCTCAGTTTCCCCAGCACGCACTGAGGCCGATCTGGGGGGGGGGGGGTGTCTCATTTCTCTGCCCCCCCGCGCCTCAGTTTCCCCAGCACGCACTGAGGCCGATCGGGGGGGGGGGGCTCTCTCCCCGCGCCTCAGTTTCCCCATGGGCTCCCACGCCCCCCCCCCCCCCTCCCTAACCCCCCCCTTCTCTCCCCCCCCCCCCCCGCAGGTTCTCATCGCCCGCCGCCCCCCCTTAGCCGCCCCCCCGCGCCGCGCCGCGGTGGGGGGGATGCCGGGGCCATGTCCTCCCCGCCGCCCCCCGAGTGCCAGGCGGAGGTGACCCCCTCGCCGGGGGGGTCGGGTTCCTTCCGCTACAGCCTGGAAGAACACCCCAAGGCCGCTTTGGCCATCATGAACCAGCTGCGGCTGTCGGGACAGCTCTGCGACGTCACGCTGCGGGTCCGGTACCGTCGCGACGTCCCGCCGGCGGATCTCCCGGCGCACAAGGTCGTCCTGGCGTCGTCCAGCCCGGTGTTCAGGGCCATGTTCACCGCGGGGCTGCGCGAGGGGGGGATGGAGGTGGTCCCCATCGAGGGGGTGCACCCGCGCGTGATGGAGCGGCTGGTGGAGTTCGCCTACACGGCGTCCATCTCGGTGGGCGAGAAGTGCGTCCTGCACGTCATGAACGGCGCCGTCATGTACCAGATCGACAGCGTCGTCCGCGCCTGCTGCCATTTCCTCGTCCAGCAGCTGCACCCCAGCAACGCCATCGGCATCGCCAACTTCGCCGAGCAGATCGGCTGCCTCGAGCTGCACCAGAAGGCCCGCGAGTACATCTACATGCACTTCGCGGAGGTGAGGGGCGGGGGGGGGACACCCACCCCCACCGGCTTCTGACGCCGTGGGGAGCGGGGAGGGAGGGGGGCACGAACCCCGAGGTCGTGGGAGGGGGAATTGGGGGGATGCCCCCTCCCCTGGCTTCATGGTGGGGGGCAAAGAGTGGGGAGGGACCCCCTCAGGGGATGGGGAGGGGGAATTGGGGGGGATGCACCCCCTCCCCTGAGGGCCGTGGGAGGGGGAACTGGGGGGAGACCCCCTCCCTGTGATGTTGGGGAGGGTGTCAGGGAGTAGTAGGGACCCCCCCCAGGGGATGGGGAGGGGGAATTGGGGGGATGCCCCCTCCCCTGGCTTCATGGGTGGGGGGCAAGGAGGGGGGAGGGACCCCCTCAGGGGATGGGGAGGGGGAATTGGGGGGAGACCCCCTCCCCTGAGGTCGTGGGAGGGGGAATTGGGGGGAGACACCCCTCCCCTGGCTTCATGGGTGGGGGGCAAGGAGTGGGGAGGGACCCCCCCAGGGGATGGGGAGGGGGAATTGGGGGGATGCACCCTCCCCTGAGGTCGTGGGAGGGGGAATCGGGGGGATGCACCCCCTCCCCTGAGGCCGTGGGAGGGGGAATTGGGATGCCCCTCCCCTGGCTTCATGGTGGGGGGCAAAGAGTGGGGAGGGACCCCCCCCGGGGGGGGAGGGGGAATTGGGGGGATGCACCCTCCCCTGAGGTCGTGGAGGGGGAATTGGGGGGATGCACCCCCTCCCCTGAGGTCGTGGGAGGGGGAACTGGGGGGAGACACCCTCCCCTGGCTTCATGGGTGGGGGGCAGGAAGTGGGGGGGAGGGACCCCCCCAGGGGATGGGGAGGGGGAATTGTGGAGACCCCTCCGCTGAGGTCGTGGGAGGGGAATTGGGGGGAGACCCCCTCCCTGAGGCCGTGGGAGGGAACTGGGGGGACACCCCCTCCCTGTGATGTTGGGGAGGGTGTCAGGGAGTAGTAGGGACCCCCCCCCCCAGGGGATGGGGAGGGGGAATTGGGGGGATGCCCCCTCCCCTGGCTTCATGGTGGGGGGCAAAGAGTGGGGAGGGACCCCCTCAGGGGATGGGGAGGGGGAATTGGGGGGAGACCCCCTCCCCTGAGGTCGTGGGAGGGGGAATTGGGGGGATGCACCCCCTCCCCTGAGGTCGTGGGAGGGGGAATTGGGGGGAGACCCCCTCCCCTGAAGTCGTGGGAGGGGGAATTGGGGGGATGCACCCCCTCCCCTGAGGTCGTGGGAGGGGGAATTGGGGGGAGACCCCCCTCCCCTGAGGCCGTGGGAGGGGGAACTGGGGGGAGACACCCTCCCCTGGCTTCATGGGTGGGGGGCAAGGAGTGGGGAGGGACCCCCCCAGGGGATGGGGAGGGGGAATTGGGGGGGACACCCCCTCCCTGTGATGTCGGGGAGGGTGTCAGGGAGTAGTAGGGACCCCCCCCAGGGGCTGGGGTCAGGGAAATGGGGGGACACCCCCCCACCATTATTTGGGGGGGGGTCAGGGAGTAGCGAGGGACCCCCCCAGGGGCTGGGGAGGGGGCTGAGAAGTGATCCCCCCCTCACTTCATTTAATATGGGCTCTCGGGGGGTGTCACAGAGCTGGGGGGCCCCCCACTCCATCAGTAGGGGTTTTTGGGGGGGGTGTCACAGAGCTGGGGGCCCCCCCACCCCATTTAACATGGGGACACTGGCCGTCGGGGGTGTCAGAGAGCTGGGGGGGGCCCCCACTCCATTAATACAGACTGTTGGGGAGTGTTTGAGAGCTTGGGGCCCCCCAACCCTATTTAATACAGGCTGTTGGGGGGGGTGTGACAGAGCTGGGGGGGCCCCCATTTAATACAGGCTGTTGGGGGGGTGTCAGAGAGCTGGGGGGTGCCCCCACTCCATTAATACAGGCTGTTGGGAGGCGTCAGAGAGCTTGGGCCCCCCCATTTAGTACAGGCTGTTGGTGTCAGAGAGCTGGGGGGCCCCCCCCTGCTATTTAATACAGGCTGTTGGGGGGGGTGTCAGCTGGGGGGGCCCCCACTCCATTAATACAGGCTGTTGTGTCTGAGAGCTTGGCCCCCCCCCCCCCCCCCCTTATTTAACGTAGGCTGTTGGTGTCAGAGAGCTTGCCCCCCCCCCCGCTATTTAATACAGGCTGCTGGGGGGGTCATAGATTTGGGGGCCCCCCCTCCATTAATACGGGCTATTGGGGGGGTGTCACGGATTGCCCCCCCCCCCCGAAGGGAAGACAGGACCGAAGCCGACCCCAAGCGGAATCGCCCGATCCCTCGCACTGGGCGCCAGCGAGGGGTTGCTGGGCTGCCCGCTCCCCCCCCCAATTTTTTTTTTTTTTTTTTTTTTCCCCCCCCCCCCCCCCCCCCAGGTATCGAAGCAGGAGGAATTCTTCAACCTCTCGCACTGCCAGCTGGTGACCCTGATCAGCCGGGACGAGCTGAACGTCCGCTGCGAGTCGGAGGTTTTCCACGCCTGCATCAACTGGGTGAAACACGACTGTCCCAACCGCCGCCTCTACGTCCAGGCTCTGCTCCGCGCCGTCCGCTGCCATTCCCTCACCCCCCACTTCCTCCAGATGCAGCTCCAGAAGTGCGAAATCCTCCGCTCCGACTCCCGGTCCAAGGATTACCTGGCGCAAATCTTTCAGGATTTGACCCTCCATAAACCCACCCAGGTCTTACCCTGCCGTACCCCCAAAGTGGGGCAGCTCATTTACACGGCCGGCGGATATTATCGTCAGTCCTTGAGTTTTTTGGAAGCTTACAACCCCCGGGACGGGTCGTGGATCCGTTTAGCCGATCTTCAGGTTCCTCGGAGCGGTCTGGGGGGTTGCGTGGTGGGGGGGGCTTTTTTAACTTAGCCGTGGGGGATCGGAATGAAATATTCCCCCGACGGAAACCGGAACTCGGCGCGCCATCGTTGTTATAACCCCATGACCGACCAGTGGTCCCCCTGCGCCCCCATGAGCGTCCCCCGCAATCGCATCGGGGTGGGGGTCATCGACGGCATGATTTACGCCGTGGGGGGGTCGCACGGATGCATCCATCATAGCAGCGTGGAGAGGTAAGGGGGCTGCGGCGGGGGGGGGGGAAAAGGGGCTGGAGGTGAATCGGGGTGATAACACAAGCACTGGGCTGCCCTTGGCGGGGGGGGGGGGCAAATCTGCCCGGGGGGGGGGGGGCGCCAAATCTGCCCCTGGGGCTGGTAACACGAGCCCTGATCTGCCCTGGGGGAGGGAGGTTTGCCCGGGGGGGGGGGGGGGGCAGATCTGCCCCTGGGGCTGATAACATGAGCCCATGTCTGCTTTGGGGGGCCAGATCTGCCCCTGGGGGGGCCCAAATCTGCCCCTGGGGCTGAGAACACACCAAACCCTGATCTGCCCCAGGGGGGCACAGATCTGCCTGGAGGGGGGCACAGAGTGTAATAACACACTGCTCTGCCCTGGGGGGGGGGCACAGATCTGCCCCAGAGCCAAAAACAGAAGTCCAGGACTGCCCCGGGTGGGGCGGTGGGGGGGCACAAATCTGCCCCGGGGCTGGCAATAAACACATTAGTTACCCCTGGGGGGGGCGCAGATAACACAAACCCAGCCCTGCGGGGGGTCCTTAGGGGTCTTATCGGGGCCTGCACCCCCCCATGGGTGCCGGGACCCCCCCCCCGTGATTCAGACCCTGCTGTGTGTCGTGTGTGTGTCGTGTGTGTCCCCCCCCCCAGGTACGAGCCGGAGAGGGACGAGTGGCAGCTGGTGGCCCCCATGCTGACGCGCCGGATCGGGGTGGGGGTGGCGGTTCTCAACCGTCTCCTTTACGCCGTGGGGGGGGTTCGACGGCAGCGCCCGCCTCAGCTCCGCCGAGTGCTACCCCCCCGGGGACGCCTGGAGAGCCATCGCCCCCATGGCCACCATCCGCAGCGGCGCCGGTGAGGCCGGGGGGCGGGGGGGGGGACACGACACGACACATACGCACGTTTTGGGGTCCGCGGGAGGGGGGATTAGGGGCATCTGACCGACTCCGGTTTCCCCCCCCCCCCCCTCGCCCCCGCAGGGGTCTGCGCCCTCAATAATTGCATTTACGCCATGGGGGGCTACGACGGGACGGACCAGCTCAACAGCACCGAGCGTTACGAGGTGGAGACGGACACCTGGACCTTCGTGGCGCCCATGCGGTACCGGCGCAGCGCCCTCGGCGTCACCGTCTACCAGGGCAAGATCTACGTCTTGGGTAGGTGTTGGGAGACCGCGGCGGGGGTGTTTCTCAGGGGTCCTGCCGTGTCCCCCCCCCCGCCGCCCCCCACCCCATCTTTGCCGTTGAAGCGGGGGCGGCGGGGGGGAGAAACCGAAACGGTTCCCTTTTCCGCAGGGGGCTACGACGGCCACACGTTCTTGGATTCGGTGGAATGTTACGACCCGGTCGCCGACGCCTGGACGGAGGTGACGCGGATGACGTCGGGACGCAGCGGGGTGGGGGTGGCCATCACCATGGAACCGTGCCGAAAACAAACCGACCGAACCGATTGTCCGTGCTAACCCCGGCGCCGCCGTGGTGGAGGGGTGGGGGGGGTCGGGGTGGGGGGGGAAAAACCGGCCGCGGCGCAGCCGCGGCGCAGCCGAGGGGGCTGCGGGTTTTTTTACCCACCCTCCTCCCTTCTCCTTTTCCCCACGGCGGCGGGTAAACGCGTGGCGAGGGGGGGGGGGGGCCGGGATGTTGGCCTGCCGCCCCTGCGCCTCACTTGGCCACAAGGACAGCTCACGGGGGGGCCGTGGCACCCCCAAATTCCCCCCTCTCCCGGTTTTGGGGAGGAGGGGGGGGGGCAGCCGGATTCGCACCCACCTTCCAGCCCGGCAGCCGATTGACTGGTTTTAATGATTTCCAAATCCCGTTGTTACATGAATAAAAGAGACTTTTGTGATTAAGTTGGGGGGGGTCAGTACCGCGGGGTCGAGGGGGGGGGCAATTGGCGTGCGCCCATCTCTCGTACGTCACCGTGCCTGTTCCCCCGCATCCGACCACGTCCGTCGGACCAGGCCTCCACAAGTAATCGCTGACGAAGCAGCGGGAATGGCGGCTGCCGTCGATGTCGATGGGCTGGGCGATGTCGGGGCCGTAGTGGGACTTTGGGGGGGGGGGAAGAACAGAGGGTTAAGGGGGGCTGGAAACAAGATGGGGGGGCTGGAAATAAGGGGGGGGTGAAGGGGGACATGGGGGGGACACTCACTGCCTTTGATCTGCGCCGGCTCGGCCTCGTAGTCCCAATCGATGCGGCTGATCTTGTAGTAGAGCTGCGTCACGTACCTGCGGGGGATGGGGGGGGGGCTCAGAGGTGTTTTGGGGTCCGTGTCCCCCCCTTTACCTGTCCTGTCACCCCCCCCCCCCCCCCACTCACGTGGTGGAGGGCACGGTGTCCTCTTCCCGCTCCGTGTCCTCCTCCAGCCGCCGGCTCTCCTCCCGCAGCTCCTCCAGCTCCCGTCGCAGGGCGGTGGGGCAGTGAAGGGAGACGACTGCGTGTCTGGGCACCCCCCCCCCCCGCAAAAAAAAGGACAATGGGAATCCCCCCCCCCCCCAAAAAGGATATCTATTGCCGGCCTGCAGGCTGGCACCGGCTTCCCGCGCCCGAACCAGCTCCTCTTCCAGGTCTTGCAGCCTCCGGAGCAATCGTTGGAGCTCGCTCTCCCTTTCCGGAGTCTTCGCCACACGTCTCTCCGGGCCGCCTGAGCTTCTGGGGACAGCAGGGTATTCGGCTTTTAACCGGAGGGGGGGTAAAAAAAAGGACACGGGGGGGGGGGGACACGACGGGACTCACCTCTGACGAGCTGGGCGGCCGTGGCCTGCGAGGCCAGCAGTTTGTCGTCCATCCGGCTCCGTTTGTCCAGGCTGCGGCGCAGGAGGTTGTCGGCCCAGTCGGAGAGCAGAACCTTCAGCAGCTCCTTGCTCACCTCCTCCAGCTCCTCCATCCGCTTGCTCAGCATGGTGGGGTGCCTGGGGGGGGGGGGGGGGGCCAACAGGCTGGCACCCCAAAATTTGTGTGTGTGGGGGGGGAAAGGTGTCACTGAGGTGAGGGGGGCAGGGGGAAGCGATGCTGAAGGAGAGGAGACGGGGCTGGGGGGGGGTAAAGGCCTTGGGTTGGGGGGGGGGAGGTGAGACTATGGGGGGGTGAGATTTTTTTGGGGGGAAGAACCCTGGGGGCGGGGGTGGGCGGCAAGTGAAACAGGGCCCCTGGGGGGGGTGACAGGGGCCACGGTTTGGGGCGGAGGGAGGCCAGAGGGGGGGTGACAGGCCCCGGGGGGGGGTGACAGGGGCCACGGTTGGGTGAGGGAGGCACACAGGGGGGTGGAAGGCCCGCAGGGGGGGTGCTGGGGGCAGCGGTCGGGGAGGAAAAGCAGACAGCCCCCCCCCCCCCCGTAACCGTGCTCTCCCGTACGCCGGATCGGGGGGGGGGGAGGTGGTGTTACCGGTGCGCGCGCGCCGCCGTTTGAAACCGGGCCGGCTCTGCGCATGCGCCGCCCCCGCCGACGCGCAGGCGCACTTGGGCTTTGGTGGAAGCCGGCGTTTGGAGGCGGCCGCTAGGGGGCGGTAGAGGAGGGGCGTGGGGAAACCTTCTGGCCGGCTCGGAGGTCTTCGGGGTGGCTCCTCTCTATGGTCGGGGTAGGTTGGGCTGTGGGACCCCCCCATGGCCTGGGCCTCGTCCTTGGGACCCCCCCGGGGCTGTGGGACCCCCCCCGCACCAGGGCCTGGGCCCTGGGTCCTTCGGGACCACCGCGGGCTGTGGGACACCCCCCTATGCCTGAGGCCCTGGGCCTCGGGACCCCCACCCCCCCAAAGGCCTGGTCTGTGGGACCCCCCCAGGGGCCATGAGACCCCCCCCCGCGGCCTCATTCTGGTCCCTGGGACCCCCCCGGGGCTGTGGGACCCCCCCCAGGGCCTGGGCCTGGGCCTCGGGACCCCCCCCCCCCCCCACCTAGGCAGTGGGACCCCCCCAGGGGCCATGAGGCCCCCCCAGGGGCCTATTCTGGATTCCCTGGGACCCCCCCCGGGGCTGTGGGACCCCCCCCGCAGGGCCTGGTCCTGGTCCTTGGGACACCCCCCCCCCCCAGAGCAGTGGGACCCCCCCAGGGGCCCATGAGACCCCCCCCCTGGGCTCCCGGCCTCATTACTGTCCCTGGGACCCCCCCCGCGGGCTGTGGGGACCCCCCTCCCGCAGGCTGGTCCTGGTCCTGTGGACACCCGTCCCCCCCCCCCCCCCCCAGGCCTGTCTGTAGGACCCCCCCCCCCAGGGGCCATGAGACACCCCCCCCCGGGGCCTCATTCTGGTCCCTGGGACCCCCCTGGGGCATGCCTTCCCCCCCCGTGGTGGGTAGGACCCCCCCGAGCTCCCCTCTGCCCCCCCCGCCCCTCGCCCCCCCCCCCAACCCACCCTGACCCATTCAGCAGGCTCTGTGCCCCCCCCAGACCCCCCCCAGCACAGACCCCCCCACACTCGGTCCCTTCTCCTCTTTATTCGAGCTGATGGCGGAGGAAGGAGAAGGGGGGTGGACGGGGGGGGGGGGGAGAGAAACCCCCAGGGGATGGGGAAGGGGGGGGGGGGGGGGGGGCTGGCGAGCTGGGGGGGGGGATGTCTCCCCCAGGGCCCCCCCCCGGGGGTCCCCGGCCACGCTATTCACAGTATGTACAGACCCGCCACCGCGTACAAAAATAAAAGCTCTGCACGCCCCCCCCCCCCCCCCGCCGAGACCCCCCATCCCGCCGCTACAAGGCCACGTCGTGGGGGGGGGGGGGGGCACAGGCCAGGCCTGACCCCCCCCTACCCCCCCCAACCCCCCAAATTCTTTTTGGGAGTATATCCCCCACAACCCCCCAAACACCCCCCCCAGCACCATTGCACATACCCCCCCCCCCCGGCCGTGCCCCCCCCCCCAAATAAGGGAACGCCCAGCCCCATGCTTTGTCAGTACAGTGTCAGAATGGGTACCCCCCAAAAAAGCTGTTTGGGGGTCTGCCCCCCCCGACTCTCCCACCCACCCCCCCTTCAAAGAGGAATTTGGGGGGGGGCACCTTGTTATTGCTTCACCTCTATTGGGGATTTGGGGGGGGGGGGGGAGACGCCCCCCCCCATTATGGCCTGGACCCTCACCCTGCACAGACAGACCCCAGCAGGTTTGGGGGGGTCCATGAGAGCCCCCCCCCAATCGAGAGGGCTCCACCCCCCCCCCCAGGAGGGCTGGGGGCAATTTGGGGGGGGGGGGCCAACCCCAGGAGGATCCCTGTGCAAAAAGGGGGAGCGAACGGAAGACTTTGGGGGGGGGGAGGATGCACCCCAAAATTAGGGGGTGGCCCCCCCCATATCCTTCCCACTCAGGCTTCATTTCCCCCCCCCCAGCCCCCAAATTGCCCCCCCCCGGGGTCCATCCTCCCTCTGGATAAATGGCTTTTGGGGGACAGACCTGGGGGGGGTCCCTGCCGGCCCCCCCCGAGCCCCCGAGTTTATTTGGGGGGGGGGGCATCTGTCCGTTTTTCCCTTTTTCCTCCCCTGGGGGGGGGGGGGGGGGCATTTTATCTCTTTTTTTGTCTTTTCAAGTTTTTTAAAAAATACAATAAAAATTCCCTCTTCCCTCCCCCCTGCCCCCCCCCAAATAAACCCCATCAAATTAAAATCGACTTTAAAATAAAATTAAAATAAAATTAAAATAAAATAAATCTGAGTTCTGCTCCGGGAGGGGGGGGGGGGGTGTCCTGTACCTCCCCCCCCTCCCCAAATAATCTACAAGGAGGGGGGGGTTGGTTCACCACTCCCCGACAGCGTATCCCCCCCCCGAGTCCATTCCGCTCTTCCTCCTCCTCCTCCTCCTCCTCGGGGGGTCTCCGGCCTCCCGGGGGCTGCTCCGGGGGGGTAACGTAGGGTTGATGAACGAGCCGGGGGGCGTTACAGGACGAGGGGGGGGGATAAACGCCGGGTTCCTGCCCTTCCTCATCCTCTTCCAAGGTCAGGTCGAACTGGAACCGGTGCTGGGGGGGGGGGGGAGGGGAGGGGGGGAGGGGGAGGTTGGGGGGGGAACGCGGGTCTGGGATGTGGTACCAGTCCCGGTTCTCCTCCAGCGTCTCCAGGATCTCCTGCGCGTCCGGGTGCACCAGGTCGGCCCACGTCTCCCACAGCGGGTGCACGATGTAGTCGATGAAGCCCACCTTGGGGGGGGGGACACACAGGGGTGACGATGGGGGACAGCCCCCCCACGCCCTCCCGGGGGGGGTCACTGGGGATGGGCACCGAGGGTCCCCGTCCCCATGGGACACCCAGTGTGGACAGGGGTGGCCCACGAGGGTCCCACCATCCCACATAGACAAACCCAGTTGGGGACACTGGGGTGGCACCGAGGGTCCCCATCCCCATCATAGGACAACCCCGCCTGTGTAACAACCGGGTGGCAAACCCGGTGGTCACGGCCTGTCCCCCCAGGAGTGCCCAGTGGTGGGGACACTGGGGTGGCACCGAGGGTCCCCGTCCCCATCTGGTACCCAAGGATGCTGCGCAGGGACATTGGGGTGGCACCGAGGGTCCCCATCCCCATAGGACACCCAGCTGGTTGGACAAACCGGGGTGGCAACCGAGGTCCACGCTCCCCATGGACACCCAGTTTTGGGACACAGGGGGTGTTTGCACCGCGGGTTCCCCTCCATGGGACGCCCAGCTGGGGACATGGTGTTGTCGCCGAGGGTCCCCGTCCCCACACGCCGCCTCAACCTGGAGCCGACCACGACCCAGGACCACCCGGTGGTGACCCCGCGGGGTGTCATCGTCCCCATTCCGCCCCCCCGCCCCGTACCTGGGACTTCTCGACGGAGGCGGTGTGCTTGTCACACATGGGGCTGATCTCCATCCCCCGCTCCCGCTCCCTGTCTCCCTGCCGGAAAAACTCCTCCATGATCCGCTCCGTCCACTGCCGGTACAATGCCAGCGGCTTCGTCGGGTTGCTCAGATCCGCGCAGTGCACCATGTTCCTCAGGACCTGCCGAAATCCCGCGGGGGGTCAGATCGGCGCCCCCCCCCCCCCCCGCCCCGCCGGCGCCGTGTCCCCCCCCCCAGACCTGGATGCGATCCGTGTAGTTGTCCAGCAGCAGCACCCCGGAACTCGTCACCTTCTTGGTCTCCACCATCGTCTTGAGGTCGGCCAAGAGGCTCATGTGCTTCGACATGTCGGTGGCCAGGACCTGACGAATTCAGGGACGAGGGATGTGGCCCGTGTCCCCCCTCCGAGAGGTGGGGGGTTTTTTTTTTTTTTTTTTTGGGAAGGGGGGGTCTTACCATGTCGATGACCATCTTGCGGAGGGTCTGGCGCTGGCGCTTGCTGAGGTTCTGGAAGATGTCGCAGTTCTCCTCCTGCAGCAGCTTGAAGCCGACGGCCAAGTGATGGTTCTCCAGCACCGACTCGTCGTTGTACATCAGCGCCAGCTCCGAGTCTGGGGGACGGGGACACGGGGGACGGGGACGCGGTGAGGGACCCCCACCCGCCCACCGCGCACGGCACGGCTCGGCACGGCTCGGCTGCGGGTGGGAGAGACGATCTGCGTGGGCAGGACGGCGTGCAAGACGACGGGCACGTGCAAGACGACAGGCACGTGCAAGACAACAGGCGTGTGCAAGACAACAGGCCTGTGCAAGACGACAGGCGTGTGCAAGACGACGGGCACGTGCAAGACAACAGGCACGTGCAAGACGACAGGCGTGTGCAAGACGACAGGTGTGTGCAAGACAACAGGCCTGTGCAAGACGACAGGCGTGTGCAAGACGACGGGCACGTGCAAGACAACAGGCACGTGCAAGACGACAGGCGTGTGCAAGACGACGGGCACGTGCAAGACAACAGGCACGTGCAAGACGACAGGCATGTGCAAGACGACAGGCACGTGCAAGACAATGGGCACGTGCAAGACGACAGGCATGTGCAAGATGGCGTACATGCAAGATGGTGTGCACACGAGATGGTGTGCGTGCAAGACAACCGGCACGTGCAAGACAACGGGCACGTGCAAGACTGTGCGTGTGCAGGATGATGTGTGCATGCAAGACAGCGTGCCTGCGCGAGATGAGATGCGTGCGCAAAACGGTGCATGTGTGCGAGGTGTGCGTGCAAGACAGTGGGCATATGCAAGGCTGCGTGTGCAAGATGATGTCTGCGTGATGGTGCGCGCGTGCAAGGTGACGTGTGGATTGCACGGGACAGGGGCCCATATATGACTAGATGGTTGCAGTGGCAAGAGAGTCTGCATGCAAAGACAGCGTGCATGTGCGAGATGACGTGCGTGTGCAAGATGACGGGCATAGGCGAGGCAGTGTGTGTGTGCAAGATGACGTGTGGGCAAGACGATGGGGCTTATGCACGATGGTGCATGTGTGCAAGAGGACACGCCTGTGCAAGATGATGGACAGATGCAAGACGACACACATGTGCAAGATGACACGCGTGTGCAAGACGTTGCACGCGTGCGAGTCGGCGCGCACGTGCAGGACGGGACATGCTTGCAAGGCAGCTCACGCACACGAGACGGCACGCGTGTGCGAGACGGCACGCGTGTGCGAGGCCCGCCCCTGCCCCGGGGGTGTCCCGGGGCCGCCCCCCCCGCCCCAGTCGCCGCACTCACTGGTGTTGATGAGGAAACTGGTTGGAGACGCCGGGGTGGTCGACGTCGTGGATGGCGGCGGCGAAGAGGGCTGCCAGGATCTCCAGGTCGGTGAACACCGCCTGCGGCACCGGGCGCCCTCAGCACCCGCCCCGGCACCCCAAAATCCCACCCCACCCCCCCCCCCCCCGGCTCCCGGCTGGGGGACCCCAAAACCTGGGGACCCACAGATCTCGGGAGTGCGGCGTTCAGGGGTCCCAGCACCCAGAGATCCTGAGCGCTGGGGACCCCGGTGTCTGTCCGGGGACCCCCCCGACACCTCAGCATCCCAGCACCCCACTAGTTTAGGATCCCGGCACCTGGGGACCCCGATATTTCAGGACCCCGACATCTGGAGACCCCGGTGTCTGGGGACCCCGGCATTCAGGGACCCCGGCGTCTGGGGACCCCGGCATTTCAGGAGCCCAGTATCTGGGGATGCCAGAATCTTGGGACCATGGAATTTGGGGACCCCAACATCTTGGGACCCCAATATCTGGGGATCCTGGCATCTGGGGACCCCAGGATCTCAGAAGCCAAATTATCTGGGGACCCTCACATATGGGGACCCCGGCATCTTGGGACCATGGCATTTGGGGACCCCAACGTCTGGGGACCATGGAATTTGGGGAGCCCGGCATCTCAAGAGCCCCATATCTGGGGACCCTAACATCTGGGGACCCTGGCATTTGGGGACCCCATCACCTGGTGTCCCCAGCATCTCAAGACCCCCCCCCCCCCCCCAGATCCACCCCCTCAACCACCCCAGCCCCTCCACCCCCCCCCCCCCAAACCAAACCCCCATCACCCAACCCCTCCATCCACCATGGGGATGGTCCCACCACCCCACCATGGGTCTCACCACCCCGCCATGGGTTCCAACAGACCCACGATGGGTCCCACCACCTCACCATGGGTCCCACCACCCCACTATGGGTCCCACCACCCCACTATGGGTCTCACCACCCCACGATGGGTCCCACCACCCCACCATGGCTCCCACCACCCCACTATGGGTCTCACCACCCCACCATGGGTCCCACCACCCTGCCATGGCTCCCACCACCCCACTATGGGTCCCACCACCCCACTATGGGTCCCACCACCCCATGATGGGTCCCACCACCCCACGATGGGTCTCACCACCCCACTATGGGTCCCACCACCCTGCCATGGCTCCCACCACCCTGTGACGGGGTCCCACCACCCCACGACGGGTCCCCCCCCACCCCGCGACGGGTCGGGGGCTCACGTCGAGGGCGGGGGTGGCCAGCAGGACGTGGGTGGACTGCATGACGTCGGCGGCGTGCAGGCTGTTGTGGTAGGCGACGTCGGCGTGGTAGTGGTCCTCCAAGGTCAAGGTGTAGGTCAGCAACGTCTCCACCGGGATCTTGAAGGTCTTCACCAGCTCCCGCTCCTGCGCCGGGGACCGGAGTTGGGGGGGGGCGACGGTCAGCCCCCCACCCTCAGAGGACCCAGGTGTTGGGGAGGGGGGTTTGGGGAGGGAATTGGGGGGGGTCCATACCTGGAATATCGTGTACATGATGCAGCTGAGCGAGCGGTTGTTGGAGTATTCGGAGACGCGGAAGATGTTCAAGCCCCACTTGTTGAGGCTGTCGAGCTCCTGGGGGGGGGGGCAGGGGGGCGGTGGGTACGGCACAGACCCCCCACCTTGTTCCCAATCCCCCCCCCCCCCGCCCCATCACGCCGGCGAACCCCGTCACCTTGCCCAGCAGGTCCTCGCGGTCGGTCTTGACGCCGAAGCGGGGGACGCTGGAGCCGCCGGGGCCGGAGCCGGGGGGCAACTTCTTCACCCCGCTGATCTGCCCCATGGGGGGGGGCTGCCGCCGCTTCTTCTCCCGCTCCTTGGGGCCGGGGGCCGGGATCTCCACCTCGTGCTGCTTGTCTGGGGGGGGGGGGGGGGGGGGGGGGGGGCCGGTCACGGGCAACGCCATGCCTGGGAGCCCCCCCCCCCACCCAGCCCTGGCGTGCGAGGGAGCGTGGACGGGGGGGGGCGGTGTGCGAGGGATGGTGTGGGAGGGGGGGTGCGTGTGAGGGAGGGTGTGCGTGTGCAAGGGATGCGTGCAAGGGATACGCATGCATGGGGGGGGTGTGTAAGGGATGTGCCTGTGCAGGGGATGCACGTGTAAGGGATGCGTGCGAAGGATGCACGCGCGTGGGATGCGTGTGCGAAGGACGTGTGTGCAAGGGATGCGTGCAAAGGATACACGTGCGTGGGATGCGTGCGTGCAAAGGATAGACGTGCAAGGGAGCACGCGCGAGCATGCACGTGCATGGGATGCACGTGTAGGGGACACACGTGAACAGATGGATGCTTAAGGGATGTGCAAGGGATGCTCGTGCAAGGGATGCTTGTGCAAGCAAAGGATACAGGTGCATGGGATGCGTGTGCAAGGGATGCTCGTGCGAGGGAGCACGCGTGAGCAGGACGTGCACCGGCTGCACGTTTAAGGGATGCACGTGCGAGGAAGCGTGCACGAGCGTGCACAGGGCTGTGTGTGCCAGGGCCCTGCAGGCTGCCGGGGGGGTCGTCATCCCGGGCTCCCGGCTACGGGGGTCCCTGGGGGTCCTGGGGGGGGTTCTGGGGGTCCCTGGGGGGCTGGCGAGGGTCCCTGGGGTCCTGGGGGTCCCTGGTGGGCTGGTGGGGGTCCTGGGAGTCCCAGAGGGTCCCTGGGGGGGTGGCGGAGGCCCCTGGGGGTTCTGGGGGTCCGGCAGGGGTCCCGGGGGGGCGGGGGGCTCACCGAGGAAGGTGCTGGAGATGTACTCGGAGACCTGGTTGCCGGAGCGGCTCATCTCGGAGAGGTGGGTCAGCTCCCGGTTCAGCATCCTCTTGAACTGGGGGGGGGCACGGGGATGGGGGGTGAGAGACGGACCCCACATCGCCCCCCCCGGCCTCCGGGACCCCCCCCCCGGCCCTCCTCCCCAGCCTTGGGTGCCCCCCCGCCCTCCCCAGGCTTTGGGCTGTGACCCCTGGAGAGGGATGGACACCCCAGGCGGGGGGGGGGGGTCCCAGGCTGGAGAGGCCACCCCCGTCCCGTCGGCCCCAGGGGACCGGGATGGGGACGGGGACGGGGACGGGGATGGGGACGGGGTGAAGATGGACAAGAGTGGGATGAGGAAGGGGACAGGGAGAGGGTTGGGATGGGGACGGGGATGGGATGGGGACAAGGATGGGGACAAGGATGGGGATGAGGAAGGGGACAGGGACAGGGTTGGGATGGGGACCGGGATGGGATGGGGACAAGGATGGGGACAAGGGTGAAGATGGACAAGAAGTGGATGAGGAAGGGGACAGGGACAAGGGCATGGGATGGGGACCGGGATGGGGACGGGGACAAGAGTGGGATGAGGAAGGGGACAGGGACAGGGATGGGATGGGGATGGGGACAAGGATGGAGACGGGGTGAAGATGGGCAAGAAGGGGATGAGGAAGGGGACAGGGATGGGATGGGGACAAGGATGGGGACAAGGATGGAGATGGGGATGGGGACAGGGGTGAAGATGGACAAGAAGGGGAGGAAAAAGGGGATAGGGACAGGGACAAGGGCATCGGATGGGGACAGGGATGGGGACAAGCACAAAGATTGACAAGAAGGGGATGAAGAAGGGGACGGGGACAGGGACGGGATGGGGACGGGGACGGGATGGGGATAGGGATGGGGATGGGATAGTGATGGGGACAGGGATGGGGACAAGGACGAAGATTGACAAGAAGGGGATGAAGAAGGGGACAGGGATGGGATGGGGACGGGGATGGGATGGGGATAGGGATGGGGATGGGATAGTGATGGGGACAGGGATGGGGACAAGGATGGGGATGGTGACGGGGACAGGACAGGGATGGGGACAAGGGCGAAGATGGACAAGAAAGGGAGGAAGAAGGGGACAGGGACAGGAACAAGGGCGTCGGATGGGGACAGGGATAGGGACAGGGACAGGGATAGGGACAGGGATGGGGACAGGGACAGGGATGGGGACAGGGACAGGGATGGGGACAGTTCCAGCCCAGCTTCACCCCAGGGAACCCCAGAGGCCCCACACAGGCCCCCTGCCACCGCGGCGCTGGGGGGGGGGACACACTGGGAGCCGCCAGCGCTTCCAGCCGCTGTCCCAGCCCCGAGGACCCTCCCCAGCCGGGGGCACCCAGGGGGGTCGTGTCCCCCCCCGGGGGGTGCTGTGGCAGCGAGGGGGGGCTGCCCCGTGCCCCCCGAGTCCTCGCTGTCCTTGAGCGGGGCCCGGATGCTGCCCCCCCCCCCCCGCGGTGACTCATCCCTCGGCAGCGGCTGCGGGGCCGGGGGGGGGGCCCCGGGGGGGGGCACAGGGCCTTCACCACCACCGCCCCCCCCCCCCGCCCTGGGCACCCCCAGGCTGAGCGGGGCTGGGGGTCCCCACCTGTGTCGTGTGCCCCCCCCCTGCCCCCGGGGACCCCAGACTCCGGGCTCCCCCACCCTGGGGACCCCCCCAGCGCTCGGGGAGGTGGGGACCCAAGTGTCTGAGCTGCCTCCCCCCCCCCCCCAAAACCCCCAGACCCCATTGCCCCCCCCCGGGGGGGTGTGTGTGTGTGCCGACCCCGCCCCTCCCTCTGTCCCGAGGGGGGGGGGGGGGGGCCTGCTCCTTCCCCCCCAATTACCCCCAGGCCCCCCCCCAATTGCCCCCAACATTGAGGGTGGGGGGCGTGAAGAGCATCACCCGCATCCCTCCCCATCAGCCAATCAGGACCCTCCGCCTAATCTCCATGGCAACCGCAATCTCCATAGCAACCGCCCCATCCCGGTCCTTGCTGGGGGGGGTTTAACCCCTGCTGTGCCACGCAGTGGGGGGGGTATCCTCCAGCCCCCCCCCCCCAGGGGACCACCCTCAACTTGCTGCCCCGTGTCATGAGTTTGCCGGGTCTCTGCGTGATGGCGCAGCCCCCCCCCGCCCCAAGCCACAAATTTGGGGGGGGGGGGGGCTGTCCGTCCCCTCCTAATGCAGACCCCCCCCCCCCCGCCCACGACGGAGCCATGCGCACCCAAATAGACCCCCCTGCACCCCCCCGAGCTGGGGGGGGACGGACCATGCAGGGAAGGGAAAGGGGGGGGGGGGGCTACACCCCGAGGGCTGACTCAAGGAGTCCCACCATGACATTGGGGGGGGGGGGGGAAGAAGGTCAAACGTGCCCCCTCCCCCTTCCCGGTGCCCCCCCCCCCCCTTACCTGATCCCACCAGCCCACCAGCCAGGGCTTGGCGCAGGTCTCGCAGAAAAAATCCACCAAGGGCATTTTCCGGCCGCGGGGGGGTCGGCCGGGGGCACTGGGCCCCCCCCCGCCGCCCCGAAGGAACCGGGGGGTCCCTGCTTACCGGGGGAGGGGGGGGCTGCCCCCCCCTCCCCGAGCACCCCTTACCCGCAGCCTCTTAAGGCCCGGGGGAGGCTGTGGGGCGCGGGGGGGGCCCTTGGCATGGTGGGACCCGGGGGGGGGGGGGGGAAAGCAGGCCCCCCCCCGGGTTGGGAGGGCACCCGCCAGCCCACCCACCCCCCCCCCCGGCGCTGCGCCTGGCCGGGGGGGTCCCTCACATCTGCCCCCCCCCCCCCCCCTAAGCGGATCACACCAGAGGCCTGAAGGAAGACCAGCACCCGTCCCGGTCCTAGCAGACCCGCCCCCCCGGGAGGTGGGGGGCGTCAGTCGCGGTAGCACCGGCACAATGCAGGTGGCGGGGGTGGGGCCGGGGTGGGGGCGGCACCCCGGGCAGCGACCGAGTGGGGGGGGTGGGAAGGATGGGGAGGGGGCGGAGGGATGGAAGGGCTGGGGGGGGGGGCTGGGGGGCGTCCTGGGGTGGGGTGGAGGGTGCGGGGTGTGGGGAATGGTGCGGGAGTTCGGGGGGCGGGAGCGGGAGTCCGGCTAGGGTGTCTCGTCGCGAGTTGAGGATGCGGGGGATTTCGGTTGAGTGAATGTCAGTATGGCCCGTCAGCGCGGGGGGGGACAAGGCGGAGGACTGGGGTGTGTGTCTCGGGGGGGTCCCGGAGGGTTTGCGGGGGAGCCTTGGGGTGCCCGGGGCGGGGGGGGGGGACACCCGGAGGGTCCCGTCTGGGCTGCGGAGGCCGCGGAGCGCCGGGCGGGGGGGGGGGGGGGCCCCTGCACGCTGCCTGCGGGGGCTCGACTCGTCCTCCCCCCGGCCCTGCCCACGCCCCCCCCGGCCCCCCCCCGCCCCTTCTGCCCCCCCCAGCCCTGCCCACGATTCCCCCCCGGCCCCCGCCCAGAGCCAGGGGGGGACCAGGCGTTGTGGGAGGGGGGGGAGAGTGCTGTTGGGGTCCCATGTTGTGGGGGGTGGGAACAGACAACTAACCCCTGGTCCCCCACCGGGCCCGCGACCCCCCCACTGTGAGGTGACCCCCACGAGGACGCCGCCGCCTGGATAAGGACCCACAGGGGCAACCCCCCCCCAACGGGCCAGGAACCCCCCCCCGACCCCCCCCAACGCCGCCGCCCCCCCATGCGGGACCCCCCACAGGTTCACCCCCCCACGGGCAGAGCCCGCCCCCCCACCCCCACGCTTGGGTGGGGACCCGAACGGGGTGGCAGGGCGGGGGGGGACGTGGGGGACCGGCGGTGGGGGGGGGCACCATCACTGGCACCACAGCCTGCAGCACGGCTACGGCGACCGCGGCACCACAGACATGGCCACCGGGCCTTGCCGCCACCGCCCGACACACGTGCAAGCACCACCGGCGACGCCCATCGCTGCCCCCCGGACGAGCCGGCAACCACCAAAACACGCAAAGGAGCACAACCGGCGTGACCGGCACCCGACACCGTGCGATGACGGCAACACAGCACCCGCGGCACGCCACGACAACCGCCCGACACTGCCGCACACCGATGATGACCCCATACCAACACAAGCCCACACTGCCCGGAGCACAACCGCCGTCTGTGCACCGCACCGGCCACCACCAAACGCCGACACAAGCCGCACTGGCCAATGACACTGGCGCGCACACCAACACAGTCTGCCCAAAGTCAACGCTGGGCACAGCAACGACCCACCACCGACACAAACGCACCGACAAGCACGGTCACAACCGCTGGCCACTACACCAACGAACCACAACCAACAACCACCCGCCGGACACCACGGCTCGGCACCCACCGCACCGCGCCTGGCCACACCAAACGCCAGACCCCCACGACATACCGGCCCGGGTGGCGCGATCCCCACTCAACCCTTCCTGTGCAACAGCACCACCATACACTGTCACCGAGGATCTGCCAACCACCACGAGTCTAGTTCACCATCTGGTCCACCCAGGCACAGCCGGGTCCACCCCAAACACCACAGCCGGGTCCCACCCAACCAGGCACTGTCCCCTGCCCACAATCTGGGCCATACCGCCATGGGGTCCCCCGTCCCCGCGCCCATGAAGTCCGCCGCCACAACCACCCGTCCAGGGGGCCACCGCGCCAACTGCATCCCGCACCGCCGCAGTACCCAGGGGAGTGCCCCATCGCATGCCCCTCCGGCGTTCCCCAGCACGACGCTCCATGACCCTGCGCACCATCCCTCCGCGGGTCCCTGTCCCCCTCCCACCCGTCCGGACCTGTCCCCAGGGTAAATCCCGACGGCTCAGCCAGTGCCCCATCGTGTCACCATCCCAGTCCCTTCCCCACTGCACAGGGGCCCTCCGCCTCCCTGTCCCCAATGTCACAAGCGGTCAACCGTGTCCCCATCCCGCAACCATGTCAGGAGCCCATCTGTTACCTGTCCCAATGACGGTTCATGCGGGCCTGTCCCCATCCCCGTCCCCATGTCACAGGGGTTCCGTCCCGTCGCCCATCCCCGTTCCCATGTCAAGGGGGTATCGTCCACGTCCCATCCCGTCCCCATGTAACAGGGGTCATATCTCCAATCTCCCCGTCCATCCGTCCATCCCATCCTCAGTCAACAGCGGGGTCCATCCCATGTCCCCATCCCTGTCCCCATGCACAGGGGGGTCCCATCCCTGTCCCATCTGCCCCTGTCACAGGGGTCAGTTCCCCGTCCCCATCACTGTCCCCAGGTCAAGGGGGTCCATCCCGTTCCCCCCCATCCCATGTCACAGGGGTCCTCATTCCCTGTCCCCATCCCCGTCCCCATGTCCACAGGGGTGTCGTCATCCCTGTCCCCAATCACGTCCCCATGTCACAGGGGGTCCGCCACACCCAAGTCCCATCCCGTCCCCATGTCATCATGCGGGGCTTTCATATGTCCCACCCGCCCTGTCAAGGTCCCAGTCATTCCGTCCCCTGTCACAGGGGGTCCGTCTCCCGTCCCCTCACCCGTCCCCAGCCAGGGGTTCCGTTACAACCCGTCACAACCATCCCCGTTCCAGTCTCATCCCGTCACATCGGAGGTCCCAGTCAAGCCCTCCCATCCATCCCGTTCCCCATGTCCACAGGGGGTCTCATCCCTGTCCCATACCCATCCTTCCCCATGTAACCGGGGTAAGCACGTCCTCACCTCAATTAGGGGGACCCCTGTCCCCATCTTCAAACAGGGGGCCATCCCGTACACACCATCCCTGTACCCATGTCACAGGGGGTTCCACTCCCCTGTCCCATCCTGTAACCCAATGTCAACAGGGGGTCCGTCCTCCCGTCCTCCTCCCGTCCTCATTGTCACAGGGGGTCATCCCGTACCCCCATCCGTCCCATGTCACAGGGGGTCAGCCCGTCCATCCTGTCCATCAGGGCCATCGCCCATCCGTCCCCATGTCACAGGGGTGTCCCCGTCCAATCCCGACCCATGTCACAGGGGGTTCCTCACAGTCCCCATCCCTGTCCGCATGTCACAGTGGGTCTGCATCCCTGTAACCCATCCACTGTCACACCATGTCAACAGGGGTCGTCACGTACCCCATCCCTGTCCCCATGTACAGGGGGTCACACAGTCCCCGTCCCCAGTCACAGTCCTTGTCCCAACCACTGTCCAGTCAAGGGGGTCCGTCCCGCCGTCCCCGTCCCAGTCATGGGGGTACTCACCCGTCCATACCCGCCATGTCACAGGGGGTCTCAACCCCGTCCCACTCCCCGTCCCCATGTCAAGCGGGGAGTCAACAATCACAGTCCCAGTCGGTCCCCAGTCCCATCAATCCACATGTACGGGGGTCCGTTCCACGTCAACATAACCGTCCCCAGGTCACAGGGGGTCACATCCGTCCCAATCCTGTCCCCATGTCACAGGGGTCGCCATCCTGTCCCCATCCATGTCCCCCATGTCACAGGGGTCGCCCTACCTCCCATGCCCTCAAGGTCGTCCACTCCATCCTGTCCCACTGTCCAGGGGGTCCACCGTCCTCATCCCATCCCCATGTCACAGGGGTCCTCCCCGTCCCCATCCCTCACACATGTCAACCGGGGTCCGTCCCCGTCCAATCCAATCCCTGCGGGTCCCGCCCATTCCATCCCATGCCCGGGCCGTACTTCCAATCGCCCATGTAACCGTGGGTCCATCCCGTCCCATCCTCCGTCCCATGTCAACAGGGGGTCCCATCCTCGTCCCCCATCCCTGTCCCCATGTCACAGGGGGTCTCTTCCTGTGTCCCCATCCATGTCCCATGTC
>NW_024470402.1:53791-98209 GCF_900496995.4 Aquila chrysaetos chrysaetos | reverse complement strand
CCAGCAAGTGCACTGACAAGCCCCTGCTTAGGTGCAGCTACCTCCTTTTAGCCTTCCTCCTCCCTTTTGCCTCTTCTTACACCTCTCCAGGACTCTCTTTCCCCCCACACCTGACCCCTCTCCTAAGCATTCCTTAATAAGCATAGCCTATCCTGCAGACCCCCCTCAAACATCCATAATCGTTATAAACTCAGGATGACCCACTGCAGAGCCACGCCTGCAGTTTCCTCATGACCCATCATTAGCGGCTGAAGAGCTCTGGTCTCCCTCCTTGTCTTCCTTATCACTTACTGAGAGATCGTGGTCATTGTGTGCTTTGTTTTATCACTTTCCCTTTTACTTGTTCTTTCCCCTTTGAAAGGAAAAAAGGGGCTTGAGCTGACAGCCTTAGCGAGCCAGCAGCTCTCACCTTCCACAACACCTTTACAGTGACCTCTGGCGAAGTTCCTCAGGTGTGCGAGTTCCTCAAGGGTCTGAAAGGCTCCTGTCCCCAGACAAGACTGGGTCTTTTGAGTGAAGGCTCTGGGGGGAAAGCCCCTGCTGAGCTCAGTCTTTGAAGTGTCTCCCTGCAACACCTGCAGCAACACTAAAACATGGCATTCATGGTACAAGGACAACCTGAAGATGTTACAAACATGAAGAAAATGGAAGATGGCCAAAGGAACAACCAGTTTTCAGATGTAAAGGTGCGTTTAAAAAGCACTCAGCTCACTTGAAATGTCATTCTGGAAGGAGTTAGTTTGTGCCCCAGTATTCCAGCATATTTATTGTTGCCCTCCCCAGATGTCCTGTGTTTCCTACAAGACCCTGAAACCTCTCCAGGGTCTTCGTGTACAGTCAGCCCTTGAGGGCAGACCTGAATTCCACCTCCAGGTGGGAATCCAAATCTTAGCATTCTTACTTACCCCCCGTCCAGGGGGAATGGGGCTTCTCATCCACCTTCCAGTACCTCACAAGAGGACACTTTTCTCCAGGTGCCTCCAACTCTTGCCTCCTCCTCTTTCCCCATGGCACATCTCTGCTTTGGACATATTCCCCACTCCCTCTCTTCCACTGAGCTTGAACGTTCTTGTTCACGTCAGAAGGCCTCGGCTGCCACTGTCATGGCCGACTCAGGTGACATCACTCCAGTAATGGGGAATATGTTGGCCTGCCATCATGGCTGCTTTTCTCAGCTTCCCCCCACAGCTTCTCCTCTCCAGGAGCAGCTCTTTGCTTTCCAAAACAGACTTAGCATAACAAGAGACATGTGCACAGAGGGACAAAACTAGTCAGAATGCACACCCCAGAAATGCAAGCCACTCCAGCAGTTTTCTGTTGGGCAGAGGAGAAAGAAACAAAATGTGGAAACCCCTTCCGGGTGTTGTTTTCTAAGTCAAGTTTCGCATATAGCAACTTCGCGAGGGGGAGTCCCTGTGCTTACAGAGCAGAGGGGAGCACCTGCTCAGGGCTCCCTTGGCTATCCCAGTGGGGCAAGTCAGACGCCCGAGAAGAGGCCCTGCATGTCCCGTGTCAGCAGTGGCCGGTCCCTGCGGCAGGACCGAGGGCTGCCCGTGGGCAGGAGGATCTCTGCTGCCCGCCTCCCTGGGCAGAGCAGAAAGGCGCTGCTCCTCGCCGGGAGCCAGCGGGGACGGCGGCTGCAAGCGCTCCTTCCCGGGCACCGCCGGCCCCCGCCGCCGCTGCGGTCGCGATTCCTCCCCGCTCTCGCGGGGGATTTCTGTCTGCGTGCCGGCGGCAGGGCGGGGGTGCCGGTGCCGGTGCCGGTGCCGGTGCCGGGCGGGCGGGGGAACCGCCCCGGGGCCCGAGACTGGGCGGGGCCGGGCGGGGCCGGGCGGGGCCGGGCGGGGCGAGGAGGCGCCGGCGGGCGGAGCGGCAGCGCCCCCTGGCGGGCCCGCCCGGGGCTGTCCCCCCCCCCCCGCCCCACAGGCCCGGCCCCGCCCGCGGCGGTTCGTGCCCGGCCGCAGCCCCGGCTCCTCTCCCCGTGTCTCTCAGGGCGCAGTAATACACCGCCGCGTCCCCGCGCCGGGGCCGGGCGAGCCACAGGGCGCTGGACCGGCGGTCTGCCGCCACCGACAGCCGCCCCGGCGGGTCCGTCAGCTTTTTGGAATCTTTAAGAGTGCTCACGAGGAATGCGGGGCCTCGGCCCGGGAGCTGGCGGTACCAGAAGATAAAGCCGCTGGTCTGCATGTTTGGGTGTGTGCAGTTGATGCTGATGCCGGTGTCCTCGGTGGTCTCTGCCGACGGCTCCTGCTGCACCTGGGCTCTGACCACAGCCACTGCCGAGAAAGGAGAAGGAAAGACCAAACATCACCAAAGATCGCTCAGCTCTGGTGGCTCTCTTCCCAGAGAAACAGTCAGGAACAGTGGCAGTGAGACAGAGCTGGACTGGAAACCAATGGCGACGTGTGCCCATCAACAGGGATGGAGAGTGGTCCTGGGGCAGGTGTATGGGGCAAGGGGAGAGGTCTGGGAGGAGAAAGTGAAATTGATGCATGCAGAGTCAGAATGAAAGTCAGGTGCATGGATGGACAGATGGATGGATGGATGGATGGACGGGCGAGAGGGAGAGGAGACAGGAGAGTTGGGCGTGTTGCAGCAAAAGGATGAAGGGTTGCATTCAGAAGAAGAATAAATGCTGAATGCACAGGGGCACGAGAGGATGTATGCACTAACAGTGTGGTGCAGGAAAGCAAACTCGTGCCTACAGACATGAAGGAAAGGGAGAGATGAGAGAGGGGTCTCAGGGTAGGAAGAGGGCTTAAGGATGCTAGATGCATGGAGAGATTGGTCAAAAGCTGGGTGGGTGGATGGATGGATGGGATGAAGAGAGGAGGAGCAGATGGGGAGATGGGTTGTTACAGTGAAGGGCAGAGGGCTATAGTCAGGGCACTAAGAACTGCCACATGCACAGGGGAAAGAGTAGGTGCATGGAAACAAGCAAGCAGGCTTGTGCCACCAGAGATGATGGCAAAATAGGGAGACTGGAGACTAGGAAGCGTAGGACTCGGATGGGATGGAAGGGGACGAGGGATGGCAGAGAGGCAGGGAGGGGGAACAGACACGCTGCAGAAGGAGAGGGAAGGCTTGGCGCTGGGCTCCCCCGCGGAACAGCCCGGGCACAGCCCCCCGCCCGCGTCCACCACCGCCAGCCCCGCGCACCCAGGAGCACCGCGGCCAGCGCCGCCAGCCCCGCGCCCGGCACCGCCGCATCCGCCGCTCCGCCGCCCGCGCCTCGCTGCCCCCCCGCAGCCCCGGCTCTCTGCTCCGGCCGCGGCGCCTCCTCTCCGCCCGCCTCCGCCCAGCTCCGCCCCGGGGCTGAGCCCTGCGCCGGCGCCGCCCGGGCTGAGAGGGCGCAGGGGCTCTGCACGGGCACCACTTTGTCGCCTGGGAAATGCCCTCTCCCGCTCCTCCAGCAAGGACACCTCCCCAGCAAGAAGCAGCCTGCGCAGCGCCAGCGGCAGCCTGGCACGGCAGCAGGGCCCTGACCCAGGAGACGGACCAGCTTCCCAGAGCTGTCTCCGAGCTCAGGGGCTGCCAACAGCAGCCACTGATTTCCTGCGGATGGCAGGGAGGAGGCTGAGAGCCTCCCTCCCTTCAGCTGCCTCTCTGCACTCCCGGCACAATGACTGACAGTCACACAATGACTGACAGTCACACTTTGACTGAGACAGCTCAGGATGCACTTGGTCCTCTTTGCTGCAAAGGCTCGCTGCTGTCTCATGTTCAGCTGGGTCTCTCCTCAAACCCCACATCCTTTTCTATGGATCTGCTTCCTAGGCAGCCAGCTGCCAGCCTGCATGACTGCCTAGGCTGGTTTCTCCCTTCGGATGCAAAATTTTGCCCTTGCTCTTTCTGACCTTCATGAAGTTCCAGTCAGCCCGCTTCTCCAGCCTGTCCAGGTCCTCTAAGCAGGAGCCGTGTCTGAAAGTTACGACCCATTCCCCCTGCTGGGTGTTATCCACAGACTTGCTGGGAATTCCCACTCATGACATTCATGACTACATTAAAGAGCATTGGTCCTACTACTGATCCCGACTACTACACCCCATCCATAAGTGTTGGTCTGCTGGGCTTTGCACCATGGTCACAACTCTCTGAGCCTGGCAGTACAGCCATTTTTCCACCCACCTTGTCATCCTCTAACTGAACCCATTCGTCTCCAATTTGGTCATCAAGGAAGTACAGGAGAGGCTGTCAAAGGTCTTGCTAAACTCTAGGTACACACCTGCCCTGCCCTTCCCTTTTTCCACGGTGCCTGTTACCTCACGAGGAAGCAATGAGGTTGGCTCTCAGATGCAGTAGAGCCTCCGCTCAAAAGCAGACCCACGGAGAGGGGAATCAGCCCTGGCTGAGCTCTCCCAGCAGAGCTGCCTGGCACTGATCTCACCGAGGTCACTAAAGGGAAGGGGGAAAGCCCTTGACTGCACTGAGTCCAAGATGGTCCTGACCTCAGGCTGACAGCCATTCAGGCACGGAGATGGGCTTAGGAAATGTAGGCACTGTGCACAGCCCTGGACAGAAAGAGGGTCTGTTCTGGACACCCCTGTGGGACAGCAGCTGGCTTTGGGGGATGCGGTCTCGAATCCGATGCCCCTTCCCTCCCAGGGGCAGCTGCTGGGCACTCAGACTGAGATTCCAATGTGGGCCAGGAAGGTCCTTGTGGGCTGAAGTCCAAAGCAGTCACCAGTTCTTTGCCTTCCCTGTGCAGGCCACAGGGTCTGTCCTTCCACTCACAGCACAGCGATATCAGGATCCGTGTTCCTTTCATTCAGTACCTGTTTGATCCAAGGTCTCAGTCCCTGCCTGACCACAGCACCAGGCTGATGAACTGCACAAGTACATTTGGCCTTGACACGGACATGAGAGATGTTGTGCACCACCCCAGACACCAGTGACCCTGCACTGGAAGCAGATCCACTCAGGGATGGCCAGCGCAAGGTCAGCAGGATTCCTCAGCCTTTCTCCTTCCCCAGAGAGCAATCCCCATCCTTTTGAGCTCTCTTGCCCTGCGGAGAGCCGCTGTGTCCTGGCCTGGAGGGGCAGGCAGGGAGGACTGCCAGCCATGCTGAGGTATTCCCAATATTGTTTACCCTGAATTAAACTGTGGATCAAAACTGGTGTGAAACCATCCTTGCTGGGGCCTGCGATCAGCAGCAGCGGAGCGTGAGCTTTGGAGGGGCAGGGAAAGGAGGGCTCAGGAGACAGTGGCTGCATTTCAGTGCCTCTTCCCTGGACAGTTCTCTAGCAGTCTGGTGCCATCACCACTCAGCTGCACTCAGGCTCCTCCTGACCCTGGGAACCTGCTGCTCTGTGGTGCTCATGGAGAGAGCAGTGGAGAGTGTCCCTGCCATGAGCAGCATATTCCCTCGTGATGAGGGACACACAAGGACACAGAGACACGGGCCCATGCACACCAGTTTGGGGTTATACACATACATGTGCTCCCACGTGCATCCACACAAACCTGGTTGCTTACAAGTACCCACAAGACAAGAGCACACACAAGAACACCATGAACCATGGACCCTGCTGAGGAACCCTGGGGACTGGGCAGTGTTAGGCAGGAGGGGGTCAAAACCCAGGAGCACAACGCACACACCTGGGGAGGCAAGAACAGGGGACCATCAGCGTGAGCTGAGGAGGGAAGGAAAGACCAGGACATGGCACGTCCTCATGCATGGGAGCCCATGACATCCAGCTGAGCATTGCTGGAGCTCCTTCCTGAGAATGACACTTCAAGCAGCCCCAGCAGGGTGAGCCTAGGCTGATGTCACTTGCCTGCTCTGGACCTGTCCAGCACTTGAGCTGTGTCTTCTGCCTGCACTGCTGCATTCCTGCCTGAGAAATCCTGGGCCTTTCATCCCGCTGCTCAGAAGAAGCCTTCACTGGGGAATGGGCATGGAACAAATCTGGAAATGAAAAGGCAGCAGTGGAGGAAACCAAAGCACAGCCCATATCATTAGCTGCGACGGTTTGCATTGAAGATGAGCTTGTCAGAAAATTGTTACCTCTGCAAAGGGTGCCTCTGGTCCTGCAGCAATGAAGGGCAGGTATAAAAGGCAGCCCAAGTCCCTGCACTCTCATCCACTGCTCTTGCCTCCTTCTCCTTGGGAACCAGGTGAGTCTGAAGCCCCTTCTCCTTCTCTTCCAAAGTGAGATCTCTCCTCGATGGACCTCTCAGTTGATACTGGCTCTGGCCTGTGCTGGGGTTTGGATCTTCTTGTCCTGAGAGGGGGAAGCAGGGAGAAGGACTGCTTAGAGAGAGGCTGGGACATAGTTAACGGGCCTTTTGGTTTACGAATTAGGAGAGAGCCTCCCTGGGTCAGGCAGTTCTTTGTAGGCCAATGAAGACTGCGTGTCTCTGGCCGAGCCTCCAGCTCCCCACTCATTATTGGCCTTGGCTCCTTTGTGACAGGGTAACCAGGCTGCTCCTCAGTCACCCTTGTGCTCTACTTCCCCCCTGCTTCTCTCCCAGGTGCACCTCCAGCCCCACGACATGTCCTGCTACAACCGGTGCCTGCCATGCCGGCCCTGTGGCCCGACCCCGCTGGCCAACAGCTGCAACGAGCCCTGCGTCAGGCAGTGCCAGAACTCCACCGTCATCATTGAGCCCTCTGCTGTGGTGGTGACCCTGCCCGGCCCCATCCTCAGCTCCTTCCCGCAGAACACCGTTGTGGGCTCCTCCACCTCTGCTGCTGTTGGCAGGATCCTCAGCTGTGACGGAGTGCCAATCAACTCTGGGTGCTGTGACCTCTCTGGCATTTCCAGATGCTACTAGGCAGGAGGTGCCTCATCTCCAGAGAAAGATGCTGGAAAAGCCCCAGGGTGACACCTTGAGGAACTCAGAACATGGTGCTGGGCAGAGGACCAGTCTTTTGCATGCTCTTTTCAGTATACCTGAATGGTTTTGCCTTTCTTTCCCTTTTCTTTGTTGCTGCCTATCCCCTTGCCCACACCGTCTCCCCAGCAGCAACCTGGTAGGGACCATCTGTCTCCTCTCCCTCCACGGGGCAGGCATGATGCAGGAACTTCCCCATGGCCAAGGACTCCAGACTCTCAGCTGCCCCCAGCATTCCCTGCACTTCTGTCCTCCACTTGGAGTGAAGTCGTTGCCCTCTTTTGACTCATTAAAGCTCTGCTGCATTCAAGCCTTGCCTCCCTGTGGTCCTTCCCCCTGTGGACACTCGCCAAGCTGCCAAAGCAGAAGGATGTTGCTCTGGGGTGGACAAAGGGGGTGAGGGCACAAGGAGACTCTTCTCCATCCACAGAGGAATGAGAGGCTCCACACCCTGCAGTGGATCCTCTTTGGGGCACTCTCTCATGGAGCTGAGGAAGTCCTCCCTGGCTGCTCTGCCGCCTGTGACGATCAGGCCTTGCCCTGCTGTGTCTCTGCCCACAAACACCCAGAAAGGCAGGAGGCCCTCAGGGCTCAGCAGCCACATGATCTCTTGAGGAAGAGTGTTCCTCTTGCTATGGTTGGAGCTGCACTGGGGTGACAGAGGGTGGTGCTGGGTTCCAAAAGATGATTTGCTCTGCGGAATGGGAAGAGGGCTAAAGAAGGGAACAGCCCTTGGGATGGCCCATAGCTGCTACTCCACCTTCCTCTCCCCTCCACCGCTCAGTCTAGGGGCCATGGCCAGCATGCATGGATGGGACCAGCAGGCAATAGTCGCCCATGCTGCTGTATGCGTTGAGGCTGGAAAGTGGAGCTAAGCCTGTGAGAGCTGAGGGCAATCAGCACAGAGAAGGGGACAGTGGAACAGTCACAAGAGACCTGGCCTAGGTGGTTTTCTTGGTGAATTGGGAAAGTGAGGAGGACTTAGCTGAAGGTCCCAGCCCACCTGAACTAGGAGCTTGTTTCAGGAAACAGGGGGTAGGGCAAGGAAAAGGCAACGAAAACAGGCCAGGAAAGACTTAATATCCAGTGGGGGAAAATATTCTTTCCATATCTACTCCTGCTCACAGTGGGAAGGATTGTGCCCCCCTATATTTTGAGGACCCCTCCCTCCAGCACTGTACCCTCAGAGCAGGAGTGGCTGCCCTGGGGCATGCTGTCCCCTCTGCAACTAGTAAAACATTGTTAGAAGCTGGGGTTGTCCAGCAGACACATTTGCCTTTCCAGACCCCTGTCTGGCCTGTAAAGCAAGCGGCTGGGGCCTGGCGTAGCACTGTAGGTTACTGGCTTTTGGACATGGCCATCCCCCCGGGGCTGCGGTTGCTCCCCATAGGGTCACCCTGCCAGAGCAGCCAGAGGCCGCTGATGTGCGTTTGCTGTGCTGCCTCAGGGGTACAGGCACAGCCCTCTGCCTTCCCAGGGGACTGTCACCTAGCACTAGGAGAAGTGCAGCCTGTCCCCAGGATGTGAGCTGTCCCCTTATGCTGGCGACAACCTGCTGACTGCACCTACCCAGCAGGATGAGAGGAGGCCCTGGGGAAACGTTGTGGACACTACAAGAGAGCCCAGCTGGGAAACGAGTCCACAGAAAGCACAACAATCCAGCACTGCAAAATGGGAATGGTATCTTTCCATGCAGGCAAAGCAATGTCCCCACAAAATCAGTGCAGGAAAAACCACTCAAATAGGACTGATGGACATGACCAACCCTCCCCTGGAGCTGTTAAGCACTGCCTGGGCTCAGAAAGCCCCACCACACAAACATCCCAGCCCTGAGCAGCCACGCTGTGCCTAGTTCACAAGCCTAGATCAGCCGGGTAGGTGAAGGGAGGGAGGTGGTGGAAGGCTGCAACCTTTCATCCAGCTCAGCGAGATGGGTGCGGACAGCAGTCAGCGTGCAGAGCTAATGGCTGTGCTCAGGGTACTAGAGGAGACACCCCCACTCCCATGTTGTCCATGGAAATCATTCCTTTCTTTTATCTCATGCAGAACCATTATGTGGATGGAGCCTCACGTGACTGCTTCCCCTCACCGCATGCCATGCAGCCTCAAGCATGAAGTGCTGGATGCCCCTGCCCTCCAGCCACACCAAAGCTCCTCCTTCTCTTCTACACCACACAAGGAACTGGGCTGTTTAGTGATCTCTGTACCACCATTGTTTTACAGGGCATGGGACAAGGGGGACAGGACATCTCTGGTACTTCCAGCCATAACATCACTGCTATTCTATGCTTCCTCTCTTTGCTTTATCTGTCTGAGGCAGATTGACCTTGGCTGGCTGCCAGGTGCCTACCAAGCCGCTCCATCACTCCCCTCCATCAACAGGACAGGGGGAGAAAAATGCGATGAAAGGCTTGTGGGTCAAGATAAGGACAGGGAGATTACTTACCAATAGCTGTCATGGGAAAAACAGACTCGACTTGGGGAAATTAATTTGATTTATTGCCAAGTAACTGCAAGAGAGTTCTGCTGCTCTGAAAAGTAATGTTGCGTCTGCATTTCTCTGCCTTTTGAAGAGAGGGTATTTACTTTAAAGTGAGCCTAGAGACAGGTTCACTACTACATCACTTCTGAGGTCCCAGACTCAGTGTCTGTAGCTGGAGGCGAGTCTGCCTGGTCCCAGACACACACCCTTCTGCTGCCACATGAGTTGTAACTGCTTTGTTGAACCCCTTCATTTACACACTCAGGAACAAAGAAGTGAGGCAAGCTCTGGGGTGGGCTTTCCAGAAAAAGTGAAGTGGCTTTTCAAAGGGCCTCAGTGGGAGAAAACAGATTCATCCTCTTCCTCCCATGACTTCTACCCTGCAGAGGTTCCTCACCAAAGTGTAAGCGCACCTGGGCATCCCAGGTAGTGAGAAGCCACCAGTTTCCCAGGGAGCTCATCTCACTCATCTTACAGCCATCTTAGGCTGGGCTGAGCCTCAATTCTAATGCTCCCACCTCCCTCTGGTCACTCCTGGGTAAACTCACAATGCCTCACAGTGCTCTAAAGACCAGCGCTTGGAAAGGGTCACAAACCCCATCCAGAAACAGTTCTCCAGCAGAACTCTGGAGGAGTGGTCCTCCCACAGGTTTGTATTCCAGTTTGCCAAGTGCTCCATTTTGTCGGGGATCCGTCTGAATCCCCTAAAGAAGTCCCAGCAGCTGGCTCATTACCTTAGGAAATGGGCGTGTATTTCTCCGTTTAGTCTGACATTCTCTGGATGCATCTATGCCCCATTCTTGTGGCTGTTTCACAGAATCGTGCTCTGGTTCAAGACAGAATATGGGATCGTCTGGGATCTCTACCATTATTGCTAGGATAAGACCGTCCACAAAAATTACACTCTCCCTCCTTCCCTCTATCCAGTATCCGAATATACTTTTCAAATTGTAATTAAACATATGCAAATTGCTGTGCTTCATGCTGGATGTGTCTGGGCATTTGCACATCTAAAACCCCACATCAGTTTTTAACAGTTCATCGTTCCACCCATTTGGGGCTTTGCTGTGGAAACACTTCAATGTGATTGGCAAAGTCCCCAAACTGCAGAGCTGTGAAAGGCTGGCTGGGTAGCAAGTCTTTCCTTACCCTTATTGGGAGGACATTAGCACTTCCAAAGGGCACTTGCTTTTCCCCTTCCTGTGATTTTCATTTCAGAACTGGTGAATCACATTCTCAAAGCTCTTCTTTCTGCACACTGACAGTGAAGGCGGTCCATGTGACCACTTCATAAGGAGGAGGCATCAACATGGCAGATACACCTTTATGAACAGTGTGGGACTGAATTCACCGGAGTGTAGAGCTCTCCAAGGGAGATGATGGAGTCTGGGCTGAACATCTCCTCCTCCCTTCTGGAAGCAATGGTGCTTCTGGAGGCGACTCACCAACCTCCCGTATCCACCTGTCCTTGGCCACTTGGCTCTTAGACCTGCAGCCAGGCCCAGGCAGCAGTACCCAAGGACAGGCTCATGCCCACCCTTCTCAGCTGTGCTCTCTTTCTCAGTGGCATTTGGGAAATCCCTGGGACAGCCCACTGAGGCTGGAGAAAGAGCCTGAGCCTGGATCTGTCCTCAGGTAGCCATCACTGCTTGTCAAACCTGCTTAGGGATGATGTTGCTTTTGGGGGAGAATTGTGTCTCTGGATTGTTGAAGCCCTCTGCAGCCCTGCAGAGCAACCAAAAGCAGGACCTGAAATGTCCAAGGCACCCCAGACGCAGTGGAGTGCAGGACACTGAGGGCTGATGTCCATTCCTCATCAACGCTGCCTGAGATAATGCCCTCTGAGATGAGTAGGGGCAGGCAAAGCCTCCAACAGGGCTGGCAGAGCAGACCCATGTCACTTGCAAGAGGCAGGCCATTCTGGAACAGCAGTAGGTCAACCACCAAGTACCTTAGGCTTTCTCAGGTGAACTGGATGATACTTCATGAGCAACAGTCTCCACTTCATAGGGTGGGATCCAGCTGGAAAGCCAGCACCCTCCAGCTGAGCTTCCACAGGCAGTGCTGGGGTGGGATTGCCTGAGAATAGGTCCCCAGAACCATTCCTGTTGCCTATGGGTGGAAACAAGTTCACTGAGAAGTGATTGCCAGCTGTTGGGCAGAGAAACCAGCATGGACTCAGGGACATAGGGGTTCCTTCCCAGCTGAGCCCTGGTGATTTCCCTGAGAAGGAGAAGAGACATGAAAAAGAGTGGGACCACTCTCTGGCAGTGGATGAGTGTGGGAAGGGTTTGAACAGAGAATCTTGTCCAGCGCCTGGCTGATGGGTCTTTTTCACTTGCTGATGCCCAGATGTGGGGCAAGGAAGGGCTTTTCCCTTCTTGGGCTACTGTGGCCAAATGGCAAAACCATAAGAGCAGTTGTGCCTCCTACCACAAGCTTCGTTCTCCAGCTATGGCCATCAGCGGAGGCACAGGGAAAGGGAACAGGATGACGAGCTGATAGGTTACTTGCCCTGAGCACTCACTCCATTTTAGGCAGAGGGCATTTACAAGCCTGGCTTGGCTTGCTTATGGTGCAGCCTCCAATGCCCCTGCCCCACGTCAGGTTTCCTGGACTCTTTTCATCATCAAAGACCCTGGATCTAGATGTGTCCTGGGTTCAGCTGGGATAGAGTTAATTTTTACAGGAACCTGGGAGGTGGGGAGGCATAGCCGGGGCAGCTGACCTGAACTAGCCAAGGAGCTATTCCATACCATGTGACATCATGCCCAGTATATATATGGGGAGTGGGCCGGGGGGAGGGCTCTCCTGCTCTCTCGACTTTCAGTGGGGGAAGTGGCAGAGCGTCGGGTCCCGGGTGGTGAGCAGTTGCACTGTGCATCACTCTTTTTTTGTATACTCTTTCATTAGTACCGTTGTTGTTGTTGTAACTTTTTTTTGCGTTGTCCCAGTAAACTGCCCTTATCTCAACCCTCGAGGTTCCAGGTTTTTTTCTTTTCTCTCCTCCGTCTCCCCCCTATCCCACCGGAGGGGGGCGGGAGGAGTGAGCGAGCTGCTGCGTGGTCCTTTGTCACCGGCTGGGCTGAAACCACGACAAGATGCAGCTGTCAAAGTCATGCTGGCATATGCTTCACAGCAGCACAGGCTGGGGAGGCAGAAGCCCAGCCTCACCACAGCCCCCAGGTTCTGCTGCTGGGCAGGCTGAGCTCAGAGCTACATGCAAGCAGTGGCAGGGAGGGAACTGCTCCTCAGAGCACCCCCCACGTTTCTGTGCAGTGCTGGAAGCTGTGGGCACCAGTGTGGGCTCAGTGCACAGAAATAGGTAGCGCTGTCCTGGAGCTCGGCATCCCGCACATTCAGAAGCACCTGGGAGGTCTCCACAGTCAGTGCAGAGGAGAATCTCCCTGAATCTACACGAGCTCTGTACTTGCTCAGCCACAGCAGCATCTGAGGGGACTGGGACTGGCGCTGCTGGTACCAGTAGATGTAGGGATCGGCATAGCTGGTGGAGAAATTGCAGTGCAGAGCTGTGCTCTCCCCTGCCTGGACGGTCATTTCTGCTGGAAACTGGAGCACAGAGTCCTTTTGGGCGTGACCTGTAAATCCAGACAGGGCTTTCAGCTTCGCTTGCTTGTGTACCTGTCCATCTATCACTTCATCAGCTTGCTCACTGTCCCCACTTTGCAGCTCACTTTTCCTAGCCTCTGAAACGCTGAGCTGTTTGTCCCTGCACACTTCTTTCTGCAGGTTCTTGCCACTACTCACCCGCCAGGTCATCCCGCTTTTCAGCAATACTCACTGGTCTTTCAGTCCACTGGTTCTATCCATATCTGCCTCTGATCTATGCTAACTGCTGGTCTCTCCTTCAGCAGCAGAGGACATGAGCTGTTCCTCTCCCACCTCTGACCATATCTTCTTGCTATCTTCTTGCTAGAACAGTTCCCCCATATGACACACCGCATCCTCGGCTCTTCTCTTGTCCTTGTATGGCATTTCAGCTCTTCTTGCATTGAGTTAGCCTTCCCTGTCCCCCAAGGTTTATGACCATCCCTACAGAGATTAGTAGCATTTTATCCAACTTGTCTAGGAGAGAAGCTCCTGTATGACGCATCGCTCCGTTCCCTAGCATCTTTCCCTCTTTCAGGCTTCATGTGTATGAGCAGCACATTCAAGAATGCTCAGTACCTGCAAGTTTAAGGTGAGGTCTTATTCCTCCTCTGATGCCCATTACTCATGACATCTCCCACGTTATTTGCTGTACCCACCTGCAGCCCCTGCTCTGCCTACAGAAACACTCCCTGATCCCCCAGGGAAACAGGACTCACGTCTCCCCACTTCCACCACCAACTGCACAAACTCTTGCCTCATTCTCCCCAGCCTGAAAGTCACATCTCACCAAAGTCTGCCAGTCCCACCAGTGCTGCCAGGAAAAGCAGGACCATGTCACGCTCTCCCTTCATGGGGTGCCCAGGGACCTGTCAGCAGGAGGGAACCGATGCTTGCAGCTTCACCTCTTCTGCCTCTGCCAGATCAGAGAGGCCTCCAAGCCACAGCCCAGAGGGTGGAGCAAAACTCTCTCCCTGCCGCTCCCGGCAGGCCTCTTTGGGTCTGTCCTCCAACCTCTTCCACAACAAGGCTCTCTAGAGAGATAGCAGACTCATGGTTTAAGTCCTGTCAATCAGAGGGACAGGCATCCTTTGTGAAATTCTACCGACATCAACCACCTAGCCAGCTGCACAGACCTGCACCCAGCTCTGCAGGAGATGGAGAAGGCACCCCTGCACCCACCCACATCCACCCTGTCCCTGGGACCGTCTGCGTGGAGAAAGGACCAGGCACACACTGAAGTGCCTGGGCCCAGGTGTCGCACACTCCCTCCCTTCGCCTCCAGCCACAGAGGAGGAACCTGAAGAGAAACATCTTGGTAAAGAGCATCTGCTGCAGAAACCAGCCGCGCAGGAACAGACGCACTCCCGCACTCTGGCAGGGGGAGGATGTGGCAACGCAGCTCTCTGTTGTACAGGCAGTCCCTCTGTGTCCCTTCACCTACCCACATTACCCACAATCTCCAGCTGCTTGTCCCACCCTGGGCCCCAGAACCCCACTACCCAGGCAAGCAAAAGGGCTACTTGATTTTCATGTCTTCTGATGTCTGCTGCCCGGAGCAGGGCTCCTCTGCCACTTGCACCCAGGGCCCTTTGCTCACACGGTTGGCAGGGACTGCAGGAAGCAGGCGATTAGCGTAGCAGCCCCCATTCACATCCCGGCTCCCGCAAGGCCTTCAGGGTCCTGTTTTTCAGTCGAGGCCATGGCAGAAGGACGGTGGGCTGCCCTCTGCTCTCCAATGACTGCAAACCTGCCAGGAGTCCCCTTGTAATACAACCATAGCTGCCACAACAGTCCCCAGCTGAGGCAGGGAAGAGGGCTGAACCTTTCCTCCCTGCCTCTGAAGCCTGTGAACATGGACTTTCACAGCTTCTACAGCCACACAGGCCTCACTGGGGACTGGCTGGGCCCAGGACCCCATGGCCACAGGCCTCTTTCCAGCTCCCACTCACCTCAGACCTTCAGCCCCGTAGGGCAACTTAGCAGACCTCTTTGTGCCTCACTCCTGAGGTCTGAACTTGAGTCTCAGATGTGTCTTTCAACAAGTGCCCAGCTCAAGCTCCTCTCCTATCTCCTGGACTTTGCTTCAACCCAAAGGCTCTCAACCTGAGGTTAAGGGGACTCCTGTGCAACAAGCCCTATGTCCCGAACACTAGCCACTGTGCGATACACTTGAAGGTGTCTGTGACAACCAGTATCTCCTTCTCGTGTTGGTGCTGAGGCAGAACTGCTGCCTCTACAGGATGCCTTTCCAACACCAGCAGGGCACGACAGAAGCAGCCTGTGGAGCTGGGGGATTGAGTTTGTAATTGTGTGTCTGAGCCTGTTTACAAACTTAACAGCAAGAGACCGCTCCTGTTGTGGTTTCAAAGAAACGGCTTGTATTGGCACCATATCATTTAGGTCTTTCTGTTCCAAGAGGACCTGGTGATGTTCGTGGTGGGAAAGAGATTTCGGGCCCTGTCCGTTGAGCCGCAGCAATGCCCGGTTCTGCACGGCAGGACCGAGGGCTGCCCAGCTGCCCGTGGGCAGGAGGATCTCTGCTGCCCGCCTCCCTGGGGAGAGCAGAAAGGCGCTGCTCCTCGCCGGGAGCCAGCGGGGCCGGCAGCTGCAAGCGCTCCTTCCCGGGCACCGCCGGCCCCCGCCGCCGCTGCGGTCGCGATTCCTCCCCGCTCTCGCGGGGGATTTCTGTCTGCGTGCCGGCGGCAGGGCGGGGGTGCCGGTGCCGGTGCCGGTGCCGGTGCCGGGCGGGCGGGGGAACCGCCCCGGGGCCCGAGACTGGGCGGGGCCGGGCGGGGCCGGGCGGGGCCGGGCGGGGCGAGGCGGCGCCGGCGGGCGGAGCGGCAGCGCCCCCTGGCGGGCCCGCCCGGGGCTGTCCCCCCGCCCCCGCCCCACAGGCCCGGCCCCGCCCGCGGCGGTTCGTGCCCGGCCGCAGCCCCGGCTCCTCTCCCCGTGTCTCTCAGGGCGCAGTAATACACCGCCGCGTCCCCGCGCCGGGGCCGGGCGAGCCACAGGGCGCTGGACCGGCGGTCTGCCGCCACCGACAGCCGCCCCGGCGGGTCCGTCAGCTTTTTGGAATCTTTAAGAGTGCTCACGAGGAATGCGGGGCCTCGGCCCGGGAGCTGGCGGTACCAGTGGATGTACTCGGTGATCTGTATGTTGGGGTGTGAGCAGTTGATGCTGATGCCGGTGTCCTCGGTGGTCTCTGCCGACGGCTCCTGCTGCACCTGGGCTCTGACCACAGCCACTGCCGAGAAAGGAGAAGGAAAGACCAAACATCACCAAAGATCGCTCAGCTCTGGTGGCTCTTTTCCCAGAGAAACAGTCAGGAACAGTGGCAGTGAGACAGAGCTGGACTGGAACCAATGGCGACGTGTGCCCATCAACAGGGATGGAGAGTGGTCCTGGGGCAGGTGTGTGGGGCAAGGGGAGAGGTCTGGGAGAGAAAGTGAAATTGATGCATGCAGAGTCAGAATGAAAGTCAGGAGCATGGAGGGACGGATGGATGGACGGCGAGAGGGAGAGGAGACAGGAGAGTTGGGTGTGTTGCAGCGAAGGATGAAGGGTTGAATTCAGAAGAAGAATAAATGCTGAATGCACAGGGGCATGAGAGGATGTATGCACTAACGGTGTGGTGCAGGAAAGCAAACTCGTGCCTACAGACATGAAGGAGAGTGAGAGATGAGAGAGGGGTTTCAGGGTAGGAAGAGGGCTTAAGGATGCTAGATGCATGGAGAGATTGGTCAAAAGCTGGGTGGGTGGATGGATGGATGGATGAAGAGAGGAGGAGCAGATGGGGAGATGGGTTGTTACAGTGAAGGGCAGAGGGCTATAGCCAGGGCAGTGAGAACTGCCACATGCACAGGGGAAAGAGTAGGTGCATGGAAAGGCAGGCGTACATGCAAGCAGGCTTGTGCCACCAGAGATGATGGCAAAATAGGGAGACTAGGAAGCGAGGACTCGGAGGGGATGGAAGGGCGACGAGGGATGGCAGAGAGGCAGGGAGGGGGGCAGACACGCTGCAGAAGGAGAGGGAAGGCTTGGCGCTGGGCTCCCCGCGGAACAGCCCGGGCACAGCCCCCGCCCGCGTCCACCACCGCCAGCCCCGCGCACCCAGGAGCACCGCGGCCAGCGCCGCCAGCCCCGCGCCCCGGCACCGCCGCATCCCGCCGCTCCGCCGCCCGCGCCTCGCTGCCCCCCGCCAGCCCCGGCTCTCTGCTCCGGCCGCGGCGCCTCCTCTCCGCCGCCTCCGCCCGCTCCGCCCCGGGGCTGAGCCCTGCGCCGGCGCCGCCCGGGCTGAGAGGGCGCAGGGGCTCTGCACGGGCGCCACTTTGTCGCCTGGGAAATGCCCTCTCCCGCTCCTCCAGCAAGGACACCTCCCCAGCAAGAAGCAGCCTGCGCAGCGCCAGCGGCAGCCTGGCACGGCAGCAGGGCCCTGACCCAGGAGACGGACCAGCTTCCCAGAGCTGTCTCCGAGCTCAGGGGCTGCCAACAGCAGCCACTGATTTCCTGCGGATGGCAGGGAGGAGGCTGAGAGCCTCCCTCCCTTCAGCTGCCTCTCTGCACTCCCGGTGCAACGCCTAAAAGTTGTGCTCTGGCCAAGGGGCTCTGAGGACACATGTGTCCATGGGAGTGCAGGGTTCAGGGCATGGCAGGGCAGAGGGGGAATCACTGAGTCAGAACGCAGGTCTGAAGGGACCTGCAGAGGTCATATGGATCACCCCTCTGCTCGGAACAGATCCCATTAGATCTCAGGTTGCTCCAGGTCACATTCTGTCCAGCCTTGAACACCTCCCAGAATGCAGATTGCACAACCTCCCTGTGAAAGACGTTCCTATTCTCATTATTATTTCTACCCTATTGCTGATGACATTCCTGACAACATTAAAGAGCATTGGTCCTACTAAGGATCCCGAATACTACACCCCATCCATGAGTGTTGGCCAGCTGGGCTTTGCACCATGGTCACAACTCTCTGAGCCTGGCAGTACAGCCATTTTTGCCACCCACCTTGTCGTCCTCTAACTGAAACCATTCATCTCCAATTTGGTCATCAAGGAAGTACAGGAGAGGCTGTCAAAGGTCTTGCTAAACTCTAGGTACACACCTGCCCTGCCCTTCCCTTTTTCCACGGTGCCTGTTACCTCACGAGGAAGCAATGAGGTTGGCTCTCAGATGCAGTAGAGCCTCCGCTCAAAAGCAGACCCACGGAGAGGGGAATCAGCCCTGGCTGAGCTCTCCCAGCAGAGCTGCCTGGCACTGATCTCACCGAGGTCACTAAAGGGAAGGGGGAAAGCCCTTGACTGCACTGAGTCCAAGATGGTCCTGACCTCAGGCTGACAGCCATTCAGGCAGGGAGATGGGCTTAGAACATTTACCCACTGTGCACAGCCCTGGACAGAAAGAGGGTCTGTTCTGGACACCCCTGTGGGACAGCAGCTGGCTTTGGGGGATGCGGTCTCGAATCCAATGCCCCTTCCCTCCCAGGGGCAGCTGCTGGGCACTCAGACTGAGATTCCAATGTGGGCCAGGAAGGTCCTTGTGGGCTGAAATCCAAAGCAGTCACCAGTTCTTTGCCTTCCCTGTGCAGGCCACAGGGTCTGTCCTTCCACTCACAGCACAGCGATATCAGGATCCGTGTTCCTTTCATTCAGTACCTGTTTGATCCAAGGTCTCAGTCCCTGCCTGACACAGCACCAGGCTGATGAACTGCACAAGTACATTTGGCCATGACACAGACATGAGAGAGGTTGTGCACTGCCCCAGACACCACTGACCCCGCACTGGAAGCAGATCCACTCAGGGATGGCCAGCGCAAGGTCAGCAGGATTCCTCAGCCTTTCTCCTTCCCCAGAGAGCAATCCCCATCCTTTTGAGCTCTCTTGCCCTGCGGAGAGCCGCTGTGTCCTGGCCTGGAGGGGCAGGCAGGGAGGACTGCCAGCCATGCTGAGGTATTCCCAATATTGTTTACCCTGAATTAAACTGTGGATCAAAACTGGTGTGAAACCATCCTTGCTGGGGCCTGCGATCAGCAGCAGCGGAGCGTGAGCTTTGGAGGGGCAGGGAAAGGAGGGCTCAGGAGACAGTGGCTGCATTTCAGTGCCTCTTCCCTGGACAGTTCTCTAGCAGTCTGGTGCCATCACCACTCAGCTGCACTCAGGCTCCTCCTGACCCTGGGAACCTGCTGCTCTGTGGTGCTCATGGAGAGAGCAGTGGAGAGTGTCCCTGCCATGAGCAGCATATTCCCTCGTGATGAGGGACACACAAGGACGCACAGACACGGGCCCATGCACACCAGTTTGGGGTTATACACATACATGTGCTCCCACGTGCATCCACACAAACCTGGTTGCTTACAAGTACCCACAAGACAAGAGCACACACAAGAACACCATGAACCATGGACCCTGCTGAGGAACCCCTGGGGACTGGGCAGTGTTAGGCAGGAGGGGGTCAAAAACTAGGAGCACAACGCACACACCTGGGGAGGCAAGAACAGGGGACCATCAGCGTGAGCTGAGGAGGGAAGGAAAGACCAGGACATGGCACGTCCTCATGCACGGGAGCCCATGACATCCAGCTGAGCATTGCTGGAGCTCCTTCCTGAGAATGACACTTCAAACAGCCCCAGCAGGGTGCGCCAGGCTGATGTCACTTGCCTGCTCTGGACCTGTCCAGCACTTGAGCTGTGTCTTCTGCCTGCACTGCTGCATTCCTGCCTGAGAAATCCTGGGCCTTTCATCCCGCTGCTCAGAAGAAGCCTTCACTGGGGAATGGGCATGGAACAAATCTGGAAATGAAAAGGCAGCAGTGGAGGAAACCAAAGCACAGCCCATATCATTAGCTGCGACGGTTTGCATTGAAGATGAGCTTGTCAGAAAATTGTTACCTCTGCAAAGGGTGCCTCTGGTCCTGCAGCAATGAAGGGCAGGTATAAAAGGCAGCCCAAGTCCCTGCACTCTCATCCACTGCTCTTGCCTCCTTCTCCTTGGGAACCAGGTGAGTCTGAAGCCCCTTCTCCTTCTCTTCCAAAGTGAGATCTCTCCTCGATGGACCTCTCAGTTGATACTGGCTCTGGCCTGTGCTGGGGTTTGGATCTTCTTGTCCTGAGAGGGGGAAGCAGGGAGAAGGACTGCTTAGAGAGAGGCTGGGACATAGTTAAGGGGCCTTTTGGTTTACGAATTAGGAGAGAGCCTCCCTGGGTCAGGCAGTTCTTTGTAGGCCAATGAAGACTGCGTGTCTCTGGCCGAGCCTCCAGCTCCCCACTCATTATTGGCCTTGGCTCCTTTGTGACAGGGTAACCAGGCTGCTCCTCAGTCACCCTTGTGCTCTACTTCCCCCCTGCTTCTCTCCCAGGTGCACCTCCAGCCCCACGACATGTCCTGCTACAACCGGTGCCTGCCATGCCGGCCCTGTGGCCCGACCCCGCTGGCCAACAGCTGCAACGAGCCCTGTGTCAGGCAGTGCCAGAACTCCACTGTCGTCATTGAGCCCTCTGCTGTGGTGGTGACCCTGCCCGGCCCCATCCTCAGCTCCTTCCCGCAGAACACCGTAGTGGGCTCCTCCACCTCTGCTGCTGTTGGCAGGATCCTCAGCTGTGACGGAGTGCCAATCAACTCTGGGTGCTGTGACCTCTCTGGCATTTCCAGATGCTACTAGGCAGGAGGTGCCTCATCTCCAGAGAAAGATGCTGGAAAAGCCCCAGGGTGACACCTTGAGGAACTCAGAACATGGTGCTGGGCAGAGGACCAGTCTTTTGGATGCTCTTTTCAGTATACCTGAATGGTTTTGCCTTTCTTTCCCTTTTCTTTGTTGCTGCCTATCCCCTTGCCCACACCGTCTCCCCAGCAGCAACCTGGTAGGGACCATCTGTCTCCTCTCCTTCCACAGGGCAGGCATGATGCAGGAACTTTCCCATGGCCAAGGACTCCAGACTCTCGGGTGCTCCCGGCGCTCCCTGCACTTCTGTCCTCCACTTGGAGTGAAGTCGTTGCCCTCTTTTGACTCATTAAAGCTCTGCTGCATTCAAGCCTTGCCACCCTGTGGTCCTTCCCCCTGTGGACACTCGCCAAGCTGCCAAAGCAGAAGGATGTTCCTCTGGGGTGGATGGGGGAGGTGAGGGCACAAGGAGACTCTTCTCCATCCACAGAGGAATGAGAGGCTCCACACCCTGCAGTGGATCCTCTTTGGGGCACCCTCTCATGGAGCTGAGGAAGTCCTCCCTGGCTGCTCTGCCGCCTGTGACGATCAGGCCTTGCCCTGCTGTGTCTCTGCCCACAAACACCCAGAAAGGCAGGAGGCCCTCAGGGCTCAGCAGCCACATGATCTCTTGAGGAAGAGTGTTCCTCTTGCTATGGTTGGAGCTGCACTGGGGTGACAGAGGGTGGTGCTGGGTTCCAAAAGATGATTTTGCTCTGCGGAATGGGAAGAGGGCTAAAGAAGGGAACAGCCCTTGGGATGGCCGATAGCTGCTGCTCCACCTTCCTCTCCCCTCCACTGCTCAGTCTAGGGGCCATGGCCAGCATGCATGGATGGGACCAGCAGGGAATAGTCGCCCATGCTGGTGTATGCGTTGAGGCTGGAAAGTGGAGCTAAGCCTGTGAGAGCTGAGGGCAATCAGCACAGAGAAGGGGACAGTGGAACAGTCACAAGAGACCTGGCCTAGGTGGTTTTCTTGGTGAATTGGGAAAGTGAGGAGGAATTAGCTGAAGGTCCCAGCCCACCTGAACTAGGAGCTTGTTTCAAGAAACAGGGGGTAGGGCAAGCAAAAGGCAAGGAAAACTAGTGCTGTGTTTGTTGTTACTACCATGCTTGAAGGGGCTACGAGGATGTTGGGAGCTGAAGCAGCGGCCCCACATGAGATGCAGGAGCAGCAGCTCAAAGGGGTCTGGGCAGGAAATGGTGGGGTGTGGGCGTGGGGCACACAGGCTGGCATCTCCCCTTCCTTGCAAACAAGCCCAGTTTAGGGACGTTCCCTCATCAGCACGGGGACAGGGACAGGGACAGGGGCAGGGACAGGCATGGGCAGGAATGAACATAGCCCTTGTGTTCTGCTTGTAACACTGTGGAGCCAGAATAACGACCAGCAGGTTGTGGCTCTGCTAGATACCAGGGCAGAAGTAACCCTAATTCATGGAAATCTGCCCCATTACCGCAAGAATCAAGTGTGGAATGTTAACAAAATCGGGGTGAGGGAGGGGCAGAAGAATTACCTGGAAAAGGCTTTCTAACCTTGCAGCCCGCAGGGAACCTACTACTTACAGCTTGGGGTGGGCTCCAAGAGTGCCCCAATATATCTCACAGGCCATGATCTGTTAGCAGGAAAGACTTTAAATATGCAGTGGGGGAAAATATTCTTTCCATATCTACTCAGCTCACGGTGGGAAGGATGGTGCCCCCCTATATTTTGAGGACCCCTCCCTCCAGCACTGTACCCTCAGAGCAGGACTGGCTGCCCCGGGGCATGCTGTCACCTCTGCAACTAGTAAAACATTGTTAGAAGCTGGGGTTGTCCAGCAGATACATTTGCCTTTTCATGGCCCTCCTCTGGACCTGCTCTAAAAGATTCTACAGACTCTTCCCACAGTCCGTGAAGAGACATCAGCCCACACAGGGGACTTATGCCATCCCAAAGCAGACGTCCATGGTAAACGAGACAAGTCATCTTTCTGGAGACACTGATCCTGTAATTGACCAGTCGTGGCCTCTGAACTGCCCAGCTAGCGTAAGCTCACAGCAAGGCCTGCATGCCTGGTCACGTGCGCATGGCTTGCTTCATCACGCGATCAGAAGTGAACCCACAGGCTGTCCTACCAGAGCCTACAAGCACCTCCATCCCATGGCTAAACCCCATAGGCACGTCCACGCTACTCAGGGACAGACAGAGAGCAGGGAAAGGGCTTTTGTGGGGGTGAAAGGGTTTCAAGCTGGGCACATTACTCTCATCAGCTGCACCTCCCGCTCTCACCAACTGCAGATCAGTCTTCCCCCTGACTCTGTCAAGTCCAAGACTTGTGTGGCGGCCCTGGATAGTGTGGATAGCCTCTCTTGGGGTGTCTTGAGCCTTCTCAATCGGCTCTACATGACTAGAGGTCTGGATGTGTGTGTGTGTGTGTGTGTGTGTTGTCTAAGCCAGCTGTTTAGTCTACCTTGAGTGTCCTTTACTGGACTCCTCCAGCATGTGAGCTGAGTCCCTCTGCCCACGCTGACATGTTTTGCTCCGGAAATGCTTGGGCCTCTCATCCTGTCACACAAAAGATGCCTTCACTGGGGAATGTGCCTGGCATAAAGCAGGAAATGAAACGACAGCAATTCAGGGAGCCAAAACACAGCCTATAGCATTAGGTGAGATGTTTTGCATTCAAGATGAGCTTGTCAGAAAATAATCACCTCTGCAAGGGATGCCTCTGGCAGCCTGGGGCAGTCAAGGTCCGTGATAAAAGCCAGCCCAGCTCCTCACTCTCTCGTCCACTTCTCTTGCCTCCATCTCCTTGGGAGTCAGGTGAGTCTCAAACCCCTTCTCCTTCTCTGCTTTCTCTAAAGGCAGGTCTCACCTCAGTGGGCCTCTCAGCTGACACCAGCTTGGTTCTAGTGCCACATCATGGGGCTGCTTGTCATGGGAGAGGGAAGTGGGGAGAAGGTTAGACATGGAGGGAGGCTGAAGGCTGTACTCAGGTGCCTTCTGGACTCAGGGCTAGGCAGTAGCCGCATGGGAGCTCGTGGCTCCTTCTGGGCCCTGGCGGGATGAGGCCAAGAAGCCCTCAGACATCTCTGCACAGCCTCCATCTCCTGGCCCTGCATATTCTCTGGCTCCCTCGTGGTGTGGTGACAGAATGCTCCTCACGCCTCCCCATGTTTTGCTTCCTCCCTGCCCTCTCTCCCAGGTGCACCTCCAGCCCCAAGTCATGTCCTGCTGTGATCAGTGCCAGCCCTGCCAGCCCTGCGGCCCGACCCCGCTGGCCAACAGCTGCAACGAGCCCTGTGTCAGGCAGTGCCAGAACTCCACCGTTGTCATCCAGCCCTCTCCCGTGGTGGTGACCCTGCCCGGCCCCATCCTCAGCTCCTTCCCGCAGAACACCGTTGTGGGCTCCTCCACCTCTGCTGCTGTTGGCAGCATCCTCAGCTGTGACGGAGTGCCCATCAACTCCGGGTGCTGTGACCTCTCCTGCATCACCAGCCGCTACTGTGGCAGAAGGTGCCCCCCCTGCTAAAGATGCTCGCAACGGCCTCCCATAAGGACTCCTAGGAACCCAGAAGATGCTGCTGGACAGAGGATCAAAATTCATGCTGTTGTTTTCAGACTAGCTGGTCACCTCTGGCTTGCCCTGCAAGGGCAGCGTGGAAGGGACCAGCCTGGGCTCTCTGAAAACGTGGCCAATGTCTACCTTTCCTCTCTTCCACTCACCCTTTCTCTCTTTTCTTTGTTGTCTTGTGCTCCCCTCAAAGCCTGCTGTGAGGACCCCAGAAACCAGCCTGGAGTGCCCTGCTAGGCTGTCTCCCTTTTGCCAGGCAGGTCAACAGATGGCCGGGGGCAACTCTGCCACAGGAAAAGGGGAACAGATTCTTGGCTGCTCCTGCTCCTTCCTGCACTGGGGGCCTCCCCTTGGAGTGACCTCATTTCCCTCTTTAGAGTCATTAAAAAATTGCTGCAAGCCTACCTGTGCCCCTTGGGTGCTCTTTCCAGCTGCATACTGACTGCTGAGGGTCAAAGCCATTGCTTTGGAGGGGAATTAGGTGGGGGCACAGGGGGACCCTTCATCACTCCTAGAGGCATTGGAGGGTGGGTGTGATGGGTTGACCCTGGCTGGTTGCCAGGTGCCCACCAAAGCCGTTCTATCACTCCCCCTCCTCAGCTGGACAGGGGAGAGAAAATACAACAAAGAGCTTGTGGGTCGAGATAAGAACAGGAGAGACATCACTCACCACTTACCGTCACGGGCAAAACAGACTCAACTTGGGGAAAATTAACTCACTTTATTACAAATCAACCAGAGTAGGGTAATGAGAAAGAAAACCTAATCTCAGAACACCTTCCCTCCACCCCTGCCTTCTTCCCGGGCACAACTTCACTCCCGGCTTCTCTACTAACCCCCCCAGCGGCACAGGGGGACGGGGATGGGGTTTACGGTCAGTTCATCACACGTTGTTTTCTGCCGCTTCATCCTCCTCAGGGGGAGGACTCATCACACTCTTCCCTTCTCCAGCGTGGGGTCCCACCCACGGGAGACAGTCCTCCACCAACTTCTCCAACGTGGCCCCTTCCCACGGGCTGCAGTTCTTCACGAACTGCTCCAGCATGGGTCCTTTCCACGGTGTGCAGTCCTTCAGGAGCACACTGCTCCAGCGTGGGTCCCCCACGGGGTCACAAGTCCTGCCAGAAAACCTGCTCCGTGGGCTCCTCTCTCCACAGATCCGCAGGTCCTGCCAGGAGCCTGCTCCAGCGCAGGGTTCCCACGGGGTCACAGCCTCCTTCGGGAAACCCACCTGCTCCAGCGTGGGGTCCTCCACGGGCTACAGGTGGAGATCTGCTCCACCGTGGACCTCCATGGACTGCAGGGGGACAGCCTGCCTCACCATGGTCTTCACCACGGGCTGCAGGGGAATCTCTGCTCCGGCGCCTGGAGCATCTCCTCCCCCTCCTTCTTCACTGACCTTGGTGTCCGCAGGGTTGTTTCTCTTGCATGTTCTCACTCCTCTCTCCGAATCTGCCTGTCCTAACTTTGTTTCCTTCTTAAAAATGTTATCACAGAGGCGTTACCACTATCGCTGATTGGCTCGGCCTTGGCCGGCGGCAGGTCAGTCTTAGAGCCGGCTGGTATTGGCTCTCTCTTGAACACAGGGGAAGCTTCCAGCAACTTCTTACAGAAGCCACCCCTGTAACCCCCCCCGCTACCAAAACCTTGCCACACAAAACCAATACAGTGGGACACACTGCAGCGAGTCCTCTCCCAGGCAATGCCTCTTGAAGCTGAGGGAGACAACCCTAGTTCCTCCACAGCCAATGGCCATCATGCCTTGGCTTGCTGCGACCCTGCTCAGAAATACTCCCTTGGCCCTGGAGCATGTCATGTGAACAGGAATCCTGACACCTTCTGTCCTCCAGAGAGGAACTGTGGGCATGTGGGAGTCCCCGAGGAGGTCAGCAGTCCCCCACGCTCTTGGGGAAGAGTGCTCTTCTTGCTTTGGCTGGAGCTGTGCTGGGCAAGGAGGCTCAGAAGACAATGTTGCTTCCCCGTGCAGCCCTATCACCCTTCAGCACAGCTTCTGGCATGGCCCACCTCTTGCCTACATGTGTAGGGCTGAGGTGTTCACAAGTTAGTATTGGTATCAGCTACAGCAGGCCACACGCTGGAGTCCCCTGTCCCTGTGACCCAACCACCCCCCTCGGGTGAAGGCAGGCCCAAGACAGTGACTGGTGACCAACCACACACGGATGCTCTTTGGTGCCTTGTGTTCCCCCAGCAAGGAGCAGCTTTCTGCAGGCCCAGGAACTCTGCAGCCTCACAAGTGCCACAACCCAACTCTGGTCCGGAAAGGCGCCACGTGAGAGGAGATATCCCCAGCTCTGTGAAGATATAGCAGTGACAGTGGGACCTGATTCTGCAATCAGCAGGATCCGTGACCTGTCCCTGTTTTTACCAGCCACGGCTTTCGTAAAAACATTCCAGCCTTTAGGTCTTCTCAGATGAGCCACAAGTCAGAAGGACACATTGGACTAAATCAAGCAGGCTGGACCTCTTCATGCCATCTCCTTTGTATACAAAACCTCCCTGGTTTTCCCAAGAAGATATAGGCTTCTGCTGTTGTACTTTACCTAGGGGCACTTGTGCATTCTTCCAATACCATGGATGCATATTATCAGGCACTTCCTGAACAGCAGGGATGGCATCCTCAGGAGTCTCCAGGGGCTTTTCCACCTCTGTCTTGATTTCTTCTGGAGAAGCTGGAGTTATTTTCCCCCTTTTCTGATCGCTCTGCTTCTCGTGGGACAAGTACTTTTGAAGAGTGGCCATAGAACCCTTAGCTTTCCCATAGGCCATAAAAACCTGGTTTCTGGAGGATGTTCCTCATTTCAGCAGCCAAAGAGTAGGCGCTATCAGCCCTCACGTCTTCCCTGGGTCATGGCAGCAGCCATAGCTGCTCCAGTTCATTTGCAGGCACCAGATACATTGTTTTCCACACAGTCCCTCCCTGCTTTACCAAAAGCCCTGTCAATGAGTACAAGAGCAAAACCTAAGTTCTCCACAAGCTTGATAAAAGGAGATTTCCAGAGCGCTCCCTGATACTGCAGTTGCCAGAACTGTAACAACACAGAATATGCTCAGGCGTAACAGACAGCAAGTGGTCAGCGTTCGTCAGTCAGCAAGCAGGTGCAAGTAAGCTGGCTGCGCAGCATCAGAGCAGGTGACAGGGAGATAGACAGGATTTTCTCTGGCAGCTTGATGAGCCCCAGACCCCAGCTGCAGGGCAGAAGCAGGCAGTGACTCCACCTAGTGTTAAGGTAAGTGCCACCTCTGAGCAAGGTGAAGGATAGAATAGAAAGGAATAGAATAGAATGGAATAGAATAGAAAGGAATAGAATAGAACAGACTAGAATATTACAGTTAGAAGGGACCTACAACGGTCATCTTGTCCAACTGCCTGACCACTTCAAGGCTGAACAAAAGTTAAAGCACGTTACTAAGGGCATTGTCCAAATGCCTCTTAAACACTGACAGGCTTGGGGCATTGACCACCTCTCTAGGAAGCCTGTCCCACTGTTTGACCATTCTCTCAGTAAAGAAATGCTTCCTAATGTCAAGTTAGAACCTCCCCTGGAGCAGCTTGGAATCGTTCCCACGTGTCCGAACACTGGATGCCAGGGAGAAGAGATCAGAACTTCCCTCTCCACTTCCCCTCCTCAGGAAGCTGTAGAGAGCAATGAGGTTGCCCCTCACCCTCATTTCCTCCAAAGTAGACAAACCCGAAGTCCTTAGCCACTCCTCCTAGGACATACCTTCCAGCCCTTTTGCCAGCTTTGTTGCCCTCCTCTGGACACATTCAAGTACCTTCACATCCTTTTTCAATTCTGGGGCCCAGAACTACACACAGGACTCCCGATGAGGCCACACCAACGCTAAATACAGTGGGATGATCACCTCTCTTGCCCAGCTGCTTGTACTCTGTTCGATGCACGCGGGATGCGGTTTGTCCCCTTGGCTGCCAGGGCACACTGCTGACTCATATTGAGCCTGCTGCCAACCAGCACCCCCAAATGCCTTTCTGCAGGGCTGCTCTTCAGCCACTCCTCTCCCAGTTTATACTTGTGCCTGGCATTACTCCACCCTAGCTGCAGAATCCGGCGTTTGGACTTGTTAAATTGCATGCCATTAATGATTGTCCAACGCTCCAATCTATCTAGATCCCTCTGCAAGGCCTCTTCTCCCTCAAGAGAGTCAACGGCACCTCCCACTTTGGTATTGTCGGCAAAATTGCTAATGGTGCATTCAACTCCTGCATCCAGACCGCTGGTAAAAGTACTGAACAGAACTGGCCCTAGAAGTGAGCCCTGAGGAACACCTCTGGTGACCGGTCGCCAGCCAGATGTAGCCTCGTTCACTACAACCCTTTGAGCCCTGCCTTTCAGCCAGGTCTTCACTCTAGCACACTGTGTACCTGCTCATCCCACAGTTGGACAACTTGTCCAGAAGGATGCTGCGAGGGACGTTATCAAAAGCCTTACTGAAAGCCGGAAAAACTCCATCCACCACCTTCCCTTCATCCACGAGGCAGGTGACCTTCTCATAGCAGGATATCAAAGTAGTTAAACAGGACTTTCCCTTTATGGACCCATGTTGACTGTTCCTGAGGAGCGCATTGCTCTTTAAAAAGCCTTTCAATAGCACTCAGCACGATCTTCTCCACAACTTTTCCAGGGACTGAGGGTGAGACTACTAGGTCTGCAGTTTCCTGGGCCTTCCCCCATGCCCTTCTTGTAAATCGCAATAATATTGGCCAGCTTCCAGTCAGCAGGGACCTCCCCAGACACCTTCGTCACCCAAGCGATAGAGGATGCAGCGAGACCAACGAGGTCTGCTGCACCTCCTATGCACCAAGAAGGAAGGGCCTGTTAGGGATGTGAAGCTCAAGGGCAGCCGGGGCTGCATTGACCACGAAAGGCTGGAGTTCAGGATCCTGAGGGGAGGGGAGGAGCGTTAAGAGCAAACTCACAGCCGTGGACTTCAGGGGAGCAGACTTCTGGCTCTTTAAAGAGCTGCTTGGAAACGTCCCCTCATATAAGGCCCTGGAAGCCAGAGGGTGCCCGGAAAGCTGGTTAATATTCAAGGATCACCTCCTCCAAGCTCAAGAGCAGACCATCCCAGTGAGGAGGAAGTCAGGCAAACATGTCTGGAGGCCAATGTGGATGGACAAGAAGCTCCTGGCAAAACCAAAACACAAGAAGGAAGCATACAGGAGGTGGAAGCAAGGACAGGTAACCTAGGAGGGATTAACGGTCACTGCCTAAACGTGCAAGGATGAGATTAGGAAAGTCAAAGCGCAACTGGAACTGAATCTGGCCACGGATGTCAATGGCAACTAGGCTTCTGTAAGGACACAGGTGACATGGAAAAAGCTGAGGTGCTGAATGCCGCCTTTGCCTCAATCTTTACTAGCAAGAGCAGCCTTCAGAATCCCAGGTCCCTGAGCCCAGTGGGAAAGTCTGGAACAAGAGAAAGATGTACCCTTGGTGGAAGAGGATCAGGCCAGGGAATACTCAAGCAAACTGCACATAGATACATCCATCCAGTGGTATCTCCACAGGAAAAATGGAGTTCAGGTCATGTATCCCAGTTTCCTGCGCACACTCCCTGTCACAGATTATATAGCCCCACCCTTCTTCTGGATTTTTGTTCACGGGTGTGAAACACTGGTGCGGGTTTACATTACAGATTTGTTTATAGCACACCCCGCACTTCCAACTTTACGTTCGTGCTCTTCTTCTGCCTCGGCTTTAAACTTCTCACAGAAAATCATAGCCAAACAATCAACATCTTTTAACAGCTATGGCTTTGCACCTCTGTAAGCGTTCTCCAGACCTGCACAACAGCCAGCAACTGGGGCACCTTTTCGTTGTCCCCAGGCCAAATGCAGAGTTAGGAGAAGGCAGTGCCATCAACAGCATTGATAGCTATGGCCATGGTTATGCAATGTATGATAAAGCTCACAAGAGTTTCTCACTCCAGACACCTTCCTGACACCCTTCACACCATAATAAAGATGTAAAAGGAGGTCTTGGAATATCTGAGCTTGTCGCTTGGTTTAAAGCTCCCCCAATCCTTTTCCGCCTCTGACAGGAGGATGGTGCGTATGTTAACATGCCCTCAAACAAGGGGATGTCATTCAGCATGGCTTTCCTCTGCACAGACCACCCCAGTTTGGCTTGTAGCTCTTTTGTTCTGCATAACAATTCTCTGCCTCTCAGGTCCCTTGTGGCTCTAAGTGCCATGTCACTCCCCGCAAAACAGAGATAATTGTTGCTACTATTTAGCACCGCTTTTTTGTCTCTAATTTTGGAATGGGGGATAGACTGCAGGTTTTGCGTACCCCACGCCCAAAGGCTTTTACAATAATGACAGCCAGGTGGAAAGTCTGATCAAAACACAGCTCTCTCACTCGGTTGGAGAGTTCTGACCCAGTCTAAAAATGTCACAATGTTCACAGTGTTTAAAGTCACAGCAGGAGAATATAGAGTCATGCCTGCTGACCGCTTCAAGATGGAGATGAGCATAACCACCAGGTTCAAATAGCTGGTGCAAATGATGAAAAACTTGCTCTACACCCCAAACAAATGTGTCATGAGCTTCATGTAGTGAGTGATGTCTGATGTAAATCAATATATCGGTCTAGCTCCAGATCTCTGGAGCCTCGGCCAGAGGTTAGGGTTAGGGTGAGTGCCTGACATGCTCCATGGAAGCCATGGGGCGAACTTCTGCCTCCTTCAACTCCTGCTGCGTTTCTGAGTGGGGACCAAAATGGACTCTCAAATGCTCCTTCAGGACCTGGGAGCGCAGCAGGCAGCCTCTGCAGGGAAAAAACCTCATTGTGTTCAGCCGCCTCTTGCCCTGTGGGGGGCTGCAGTAACCGAGAAGTGCCTTCCCGGTGGTCATCTTCTACCCTTGTGGAAGATGTGTTCACTGGCCCAGCATGCTCAGAAAAACAGTTTGCCTTAAGGGCCCTTGTGATCCCTGTAATCCCCTGCCAGTAAGATGCCCAAAGAGGTCAACAAATTTCTCCAGAGGGCAGGTTTGGGAGGAAGAGGATTGAAACCCAGCAGTGCAGCCCACCTGCCCTGGGAAGCTGACCACAAGTGAACACTGGAGCAAGTTGGGAAGGAGGGAGGGAGGCAAAAAGAAAGACACGGCACGTCCTCACACAGGGAAGCCCTTGGGTGACCAGCCAAGGATTGCAGGGCTGGGAGCAGCTGGGCCATTCCTGTCAATGTGGCCACAGGCAACCCCAGCAGCGTGCCCCAGGCCAACATCATTTGCCTGCACTGCACCCATCCGGCACCTGAACTGAGTCTTCTGCCAGCAACGTCGCATTCCTCTCCTGGAAATCCTGGGGCCTCTCAATCCCAGCACTCAGAAGAAGCCTCCATGAGGGAATGGGTACGGCATAAGCCAGGAAATGAAAAGGTGTCATCCGGGGAAAACAACCACCCAGCCCATGTCATTAGCTGGGGTGTTTTCCGTTCATCATGAGCACCTTAGAAAATTGTCACTTCCGTAGAAGCTCCCTCTGGGCCTGGGGCAGGTCAGGGCCACCATAAAAGCCAGCCCAGCTCCTTGCTCTCTCATCCACCTCTCCCACGTCCTTCTCCTTGGGAACCAGGTGAGTCTGAAGGCCTTTTCCTCATGTTATTTTCTGCTCATGCACATGCATGCTCCTCAATCCTATGCTGGGTCATGGTGCTGCTTGTCGTGGGAGGGGGAAAGAAGGTGAAGGTCTCACTCAGAGAGTGTCTGGGACTTGGCTGAGGAGGCTCTTATTTAAAGAGATAGTCAGCAGCTTCTTTGGGCCTGGTGACACTTTGCAGTATCGTGTCTGGACAAGGCTGAGAAACCCTTTTGCCTCACTGCCCAGCTTCTACCTCCCAGCTCAGCAGGTACCTTTGACTTTGCTGATGGACTCATGGCAGACAGCTTCTCGCATGTACCCGGGCTGTGATTCTTCTCTGCCCTCTCTCCCAGGTAAACTTCTGGACCTGAGACATGTCCTGCTACAACCAGTGCCAGCCCTGTCAGCCCTGTGGCCCGACTCCACTGGCCAACAGCTGCAATGAGCCCTGTGTCAGGCAGTGCCAGAACTCCACTGTTGTCATTGAGCCCTCGCCCGTGGTGGTGACCCTGCCCGGCCCCATCCTCAGCTCCTTCCCGCAGAACACCGTTGTGGGCTCCTCCACCTCCGCTGCTGTTGGCAGCATCCTCAGCTCTCAGGGAGTGCCCATCAACTCCGGGTGCTGTGACCTCTCCTGCATCACCAGCCGCTACTGTGGCAGAAGGTGCCCCCCTGCTAAAGCCCCTGGTGACAGCCCGGACAAGGACCACCCCAAAACCAGCAGCTGATGCTGAAGTGAGGACGGAGCTCCTGGCCATTCATTTCAGAGAGGCTGAACATCCAGTGCTGCCCTTCCAAAGGAGGGCAGCGGAGGCCCTCTGAAAACATGGCCAAAGTCTAAAGTCCCCTGCCTTCCACTACCTCCCATCTCTTTCTTGTCTTCTTTTGTTCTTCTGGGCCGTAAGATCCCCAGACCCAACCTGGGGCATCTGCTGACCCCGCTTCTCTCTGCGGTTTGCAAGCAAATGGATGTCCTGCAGGAATCTCCACCATGGGCAATGGGCGCAGACTTTCAGCAGCTGCTATTGCTCTCCCTGCACCGGCAGCCTCTAGAATTGAACTCCCTTCCCTCTTCGGAGTTATTAAAGTTTTCCGCATCACAGCCTCTGCCTCCACGTAATCCTTTTCTTGGTGGACATTGTCTCGTGGTGCCAAGGACGAAAGGCATTGCCTTTGGTTGTGGCGGAGGGGAGAAGGTGAGGACGCAAGTGAACTCTTCATCATTACCAGAGGAAGGGTTGGTTGGGTGGGAGACAGGGCAATGGGTCCCTTGCAGTCACTGCCTCTTGAAGCTGAGGAAGGCATACTCAGCTCCTCCACAGCCAGTGGAGATCAGGCCCTGCATTCTGGCATCTCTGCTCAGGTATGGCCCCTTGGCCTCAGAGCAGGTCCTGCAGATGGGGAGCCCAACCACTGCTATCCCCCAATGAGGAGCCCGGTGGTGCTGGAGGCTCTGAGAGGTCAACAGCTGACAAACCTGTGCAGAAGGGAATTCTACCTACACACCCTCCACCCCCCAAACAGTGCCCTGCACAGCCCAGCAGTTACAGAGGTGTGCAGGGCTAAGGTGACTCACAGGCTGATGTTGAAATCAGCCTGGCCAGGCCACACACCAGGGTCCTCATGCTTCTCACCACCAGCCCCAGATCCCCACCAGACAGGGAGCCCAAGGACAGCAGCCAGTGCCCAAGCCCCCATGGCTGCTCTGTGGTGCCCTGGCCTTCTGCCAAGCATGAAGCAGCTTTCCTCAAAGCTGGCTCTTCTCCTGGCAGGGCCTGTTGCCCACCTCTGCCTGGCGGTCTCTTCCCCCACTGTGCTCTTGTACAGAGTTGTACAGCCTGGTCCCACTGCAAAAGAAATGAGGCAGGGCTGGGGAAAGCCCACGAGGCAGGGCATGAGGAGGCCTCCAAGGACCGGCAGAGTGCATGCGGGACAGCAGGTCCTCTGGATCACAGCACGTAGGCATGCAGCAACTGGAGGACCCTCAGAGTAGTTCTGAGTATTTTCCAAAATTGTTGTAAGCATGTAATTCCTGGAAGGAGCGTTGTCCTGTGGCATGTTATTTACATTTTTCATCTTACTTTGAAACTCTGACCTCTGAGGGACACATCCCGGAGCAGGTACTCTAAGGAACAGGTTGCAGGAATACCTGAAGAAGCAACGTGCAGTAGACAAAACCAGAAAGTTAAGAGCAGCAGGGAAGCATTGCACAAGCGGTCCCAACCTCCTACATTGCCCATCACTTCTCCAAAGCCATGGGCAGAATCACCGCATAACCCATGGTGAAAACGAGGGAACCTGAGACTCGTTCACCACCTTCTTCTTCCTCTCGAGCCACTGACACTGTCCTCTCCTGGAAGAGGATTTTGACCTGCAGAGCTCTGGGTGTACAGGGCAAGCAACACTGCCAGGGGAGAGCTGAGGGCCCCTTCCGCAAGCTCAGCCTCACACAAACCAATGCCCTCTCTCCCCTGGCTTGTTGCACAGCCAAGGAAGCTTCCTGCACCAGGGTGTCTTGCACAGCACAGAGGTACAAGGCAGCGTCAGAGACCTCGACTTCCTCCAGCCGGAGAAGGCTGTTCTTCCCCGTGGTGTTCAGCAACGTGGTGAGACGGCCACTCCGCCTGGGGCCAGCTGCTGCCTGATATGAGATAAGCTGTGGACCTTGGCCTTTCCTCTGCTGGTACCAGAGCAATCCATAGAAGTTAGTGACCTGGTAGGTGCAGGTGGTCTGGAAGGTGCCTCTCTCCTTGACTGTGACTTGTCCTTCTTGCTGGGTGACGGTGGTCTGCCCCCATGGTGCCTGGAAGAAAGCAAGGGTCAGCAGCTGTGCAGGGAAAGGCTCCAAGATGCAAAACAAGAGGGGATGCAAAGTGCCAGAGGAGAAGGTTCCCCGTGTCTTGCTCTGCAGCAAGACCCCATGGGGTGGGAACAGCAAGGTGGTGAGTGTCTTTGGGCAGGAGGTCTGAGACCTCAGCTCAGCGTGGATCCCATAGCACTGTAATGCCAATAACCTCCCACAGGGATACCCCCGAGAGAGCTGTGCTTTCACCCAGGTCTTCCATCCTCACTCTCCTCCTACTGCCTGGAGGCCAGGGAAGAGCCTGTAGTGCCTGGCCTTCCTGTGCTGGCTGCAGGACACCTCCAGCAGGGTGAGGGACCCGGGACCTCCTGTGAGAAGTTTCATCCTGCTCCCCCATTCCCTGTGCTCTCAAAAGGCTCCAAGGTTAAGGGAGGGGAGGGAAAAGGAAGCCCTGGCATTGCAATCACACAGGAGGAATGGATAGCCAGGGCATGCTGCATGACATGTGCCAGCCAGGAGAGATGCTGGGACACCCTAAGAATGAGAGTGGGATGAGAGAGCTTTCGTGTCCCTGCATCATCTTTCAAAAGTCCTGTGCCTCAGAAAATAGGTACTGCTGAGATAGAAAAGAGCTTCTGCAGTCATATGTCTGTGAAACGCTGGGCCCAGGCAGATCAGCAGAGAGAGGCAGAGAGAGGTGGATGGTTGGCAAGAGAAAAGGAAGGGCAGGGGTCTAAGATGATCGGGAGAGGAGAGGCTTCTTCTTGGTCCCATTTTTCTTTTCCATCGGTAACTGCATCTTGAGAAAGCAGGTGCAAAACCACCCGTGTGATCTGATGTTCCCCAACATTTGCCCATAATTCAAGAGCAGCTCCCTGCAGAGAACTGTTGAGGGGGTGAGGGTCTCCTGGGGGGAAGAGGAATCAAGCCTTCGGTCAAAGCCAGTGCTTACCTAGTGGTTGCCTCAGGAAAGCAGCGAGGATGAGATACCCGAGGTGCATGCTGAGACCAATCCTCCTGCATGTGTGAGAGAGACTCAAAAAAGCCACACGTCCCCACCAAGAGCCCTGAGAGAGCACAGCTGCCGGAAATGACTCAGCAAGGGCAACAAAGAATGAAACAGGCAAGACAAAATGCTTCTCCTTAGCACGCTTGAATTGCCCATGCTGTGGTCCTCCCTCCTCCAGCAGTGACACGTGTTGCTCCTGCAGACAACACCTTTGCTTTTCCAAGGTGAGGGGTTCAAAGGGGGATAGACACGCACCTGGTGACCAAGCTCGCTGACACATCCTCCTGTGCAACATCTTGGGAGTCTCTCTCTCCTTGATGCCTCGTGCCTCCTGTTTCACCAGCCTCAAGACCGTGGTTGAGTTGGCCTCTCCTGGCTCCTGTATGGTGCCCCAAGCTCCTCTCAGCACACCCCAAGGCTGCAGCAATCACAAACACAATGGTCAACAACCCCACACCCTGCAGACACCAACTGTCCCACTCAGCCCCTCCAGGCACTGTGGACTTTCTCGCTCTATTCAGGAGAAGATATCTCAGGAACCAATAAATGACGTTTCTAGCCACACTGCCCATCTCATCTCATAAATCTCAGAAATCAGCTGCTGAAAAGCTTGTTGGGGGAAAAAAAAACCCCACTCAAATGCAAATAAACAGTCCCTTCACTTGATCATAACCCTTCCATTCTCGGTTTCCTCAAAACAAGTAGGATCTGCATTTGACCTCTCCTTCCTTGTAGCCTTTAACAAATCCTTGTAGCCACACTATTTTTACTCTTACCATAGCACAATTTAGGGTGGATAGGTCCTCTGCAGATCACCCACTCCAAGTCCCTGCTCAGAGCAGGTCTCATTAGATCAGGCTGCTCAGGGCTGTGCCTGTCATGCCTGGAAAATTTCCAAGGCCAGAGCCTGTAAAATATCTGTGAACAGTGCATTCCAGTATTTGAGAATTTTCAGGGTCAAAAAAAAGTGAGAAATAAAAAGACCCCAGGCAGCGTCTCATGAGTGACAGAAGAGAAGGATCACTTCCCTGGCTGGCTACCCTTTCAAAAACACATCTCAGAGTGCAGTTGGTCTGAATTCTCTTTCTGACCGCCTCTGAGACATGACCTTGGCACCCCTTGAGCCCCCAGTGTGTCTCGGACACTAGGCGCGTCCAAGCTTGCATCCCATCTCTGGGACTTCACCTGCACACCAAAAGGCTCTGCATTTGGTGTGGAGCCAAATGCTCTACAACAGCCTCATGGTCTGGGACCTATGGAGAAAGCCTGAGGGTTTCAGTCACCTCTACGTCATTGTCTCGTGTCTGTGTTGGGCTCAAAGCCCTGACTCTGCGGGATGGCTTCCGAGGACCGGAAGAGATCCCGTGGTGGGAAACGATGGAGAAGCTCGGAAGAAGCTGGATGCCGACTGCCATGGCGATGCTCGATGCCGGCGGCAGTGCTGATGCTGATGACAATGCCTGGCGGCAGGGGAAGCGCCCCGGGGCCGGGAGGGGCTGGGTGGGGCAAGGTGGCCCCGGCGAGCAGAGCAGCAGCGCTCCCTGGCGGGCATGTCTCGGGCTGTCAGAGACTCCTAGAATGGGTCGGGTTGGAAGGGACCTTGAAAGACCATCGAGGCTGACCCCCCGCCATGGCGGGGACATCTCTCACTCGATCAGGTTGCTCAAAGCCCCGTCCAGCCTGACCACGAACACTTCCAAGGACGGGGCATCCACAACTTCTCTGGGCAACCCATTCCAGTGACTCACCACCCTTATCGTAAAAATTTTCTTCCTTACTACAGCAGCAGCTGACTACCCTAAGCGATGTTGCAGCTGCTTTCTGAGAAGATTGCTAACAAACCCATGGGGCTGGCACCTTCCTTCCTGATGCTGCACTTGCAGAGCATAGTTAGGAGCTGGACTCCTTCCAAGGGAGGCATGTCACAGTTGGGGGGGACCTGAATAGGAGCCTTCCAGACCAGGTGAGGACACTTGGAAAAAAACAGCCTTCTAGGAGACTCTCAGGGCACAAGGCTTTTTCTCCTGGTGCCTGTGCAGTGCTGGGCGCAGCCTCCTGCCACCACGCCCGTGGCTCTGGGGACTGCTCCAGTGCTAAAAGGCGACGCAGAGACAGACTTCTCCAGCAGTGCAGCTCCATGAGCTCTAAGGAGCCAGGTTAACTGACAGATGTTAGGGCTTGGCTCAGGCACTTTGCAATCTCCTCCAGATGCCACCTGCTGATTAATACTAGTTTGGCTTTTGAAAAGAGGGTACTTATCTTAAGGCAAACTCATCAGGCCAGCTTCCTTTCTGGTGTCCCAGCCTCAGCATTTGCAGCTGCAGGCCATCTGGCTCAGCCCAGACACACAACCCTTTGCTGATGTGTGGGCATGTCAGGGCAGCACCTCTCCCTGCTTTGAAGCTGGAACTGGTCCCAGACCTCCATGACTGCCCTACAGCGATCACCAGGGATCGGCTGGATCTTGTCAGACTTTGGGATTCCTTTGCCTTGTTAGGTGGGGAACTCCTGGAGCTGCAGCAGTAGGGATTGTCTCTAGCTTTGACTTTGTCTCTCATGAATGGACTTCACATGTGAACAGGCTGAATGTCCAAAAAAGACCCAGCAGCCTGGACCCCAATACACCGTCTCTCTCGCCTCTGATGAGAACACAACCGATTGAACTACTTTCGTTCAACCCACAAAAGCCCTTTGCTGTCATGAAATCCACCAGGGACATCTGGTGCCTGATGTAACTTCTTAGCACTGGGCTTTCAAGGACTTGCCTAAAGGTGAGGGGCACAGAGGCAGAGAGCTGGCTGGTGGAGTCCTGGTTATTGGAATGTTGGGGGAGGCTGTGCTTCCTCGTGTGCCTGTGCGTCTGTCTGTTCTTGTGGGCGTATTTGTGCCTATGTGTTTGCATTTGTGTGTGCATTTGCAACTGCACATGTGAGAGTGAGTGTCTGCCAATGTGTGTGTAAACAAGTGCATTTCTGTCTGTGTCTGTGCCTCTGTTTGTGTACATGCACGTTTGTGCAGGTGAGAAAGTCAGTGTGTGTTTTGAGTGTGCATGTGAGTGTATGTGGGTGGGCATATTGTGTGCAGATAAGCACGTCTATATCTGTGTTCGCACCGGCGCTTGCATATATATCTACATGCAAGTGTGAGTGTGCAGGTGCGTATAAGCACATGTGAACATTTATGTGACGACATGTCCTGGAGGGTTAAGATGTGTGCATCTACATATGGATGTGCATGCACACGTGTTTTCAAGCCTGTCATGCCTGAGCACCATGTACCGGGACCAGCATCCCTCCTGCAGGTTGAGGGGTCCATGGAGCTGTGGCGAAAAGATTCATCCTACTTCCCCATCCCTGTCATCTCTGAGGGCTCCTAGCTCCCTGAGTACACACAATGCTGAGCTTGAAAAAGGGAGCGCTGGCTGTGTTGGCAACCAGGAGAAAACTGGCAGCCATGACAGTCATGTGCCAGCCAGGAGGCAGAATGGGACACCCAATTCTTGTCCGTGAGATGAGACCTTTGAAGTCCCTGTCACAGCTTTGACAGGATCTGCTAATTTGTGGTGGAAAGGGAGAAATATGGGAGTGCAGAGAGAGCTGAGATCTCCTACAGTGACAGCAGGTGGATCAGAAGAGAGAGGCAGAGAGAGAGGGCTTGCAGGGGAGGGAAAAGCAGGAGAAGGGCTCTGAGGTATCTCTCCTCTCTGCTCAAATCTTGTTTCCAACAGTAGCAGCATCTTGAGAGAACTATTGCAAAACCACAAATGGGAGCGGGTATTTCCCAGCGTTTTCCTGTCAGTCAAGAGTAGTTCTCTGCATGATCCTGATAAGGCTGGCAAGGGTTTCCTTGGGAGAAGAAGTAGTATGTGTTTATAGAAAGCCAGGACTTACCTGGCAGTTACCCCACGAAGACAGTGAGGATGAGATATCCGAGGTGCATGCTGAGACCAACCTGCCTGTTTGCTGAGTGAGAGAGTCAGAAAACCACCCTCCCAGCCCCGAGATAACAGAGCTGCCAGAAACAACTCTGCTGGGGGAGCAAAGGAAGAAGCGGGAAAGAGAAATTATCTGTCCTTCCTGTGCCTGAAATGCTCCTCCTGGGTGTCTCCCTCCTCCAGCAGCAACACCTGTGGCTCACTCAGCCAATGGCATTCTGAACATTTCCACCATGGGGGTCCCTGTGGTCCCCAGGCATGGGAAGAGGCTGTTCCTGGGCAGCTCACAGTGGAGTCCACACCTCCCAGCTAGAATCACCTGCTCTTCTGCACACCCAGTGCTGGACCACTTGGGAGGACCGGGGTTTCTTCCCCACTAAGTTTCACATCTTCCCCTGGGGTCCTCAGCTCACCGGGGACACTGCTATTTCTTCTGGAAACAGAAGTCTCCTCTATATCTGTCACTTCCTCACTTTCCTTCCTCAGCTGCCTGAGACACAACAGGCAAGTTGTCCCCTCCTCCAAGTCCCCAGCACTAGGAAGATGAACCCTGCTGTGCAGCAGCCCAGGGGTCTGGCTGTGTCTTATTCTGGTGGATAACCCACAGTGTGGGAGAGGCAACCTGGCTCCAGTGGGACCGTGACATGCCACAAACCCAGAGTTGACAAGGATCATTTATTCCATAGGGAAAGAGTGAGGGGTCAGCAGGAAACAGGATGAGGGATCAGTAGGTACCTACTACTCCCAGGGAGCTCATGGGGCACACATTGGATTGCTGCACTGCGAGGGGTGAGGATAGGGTAGCTCTGCACCCCAGAGATGAAAGGGCACGTGAAGGGGTGGCGGATGGGCAGGTGGGGACCCCTACTCCCACCCCCTTTCCACATTAACTCCAAAGCCACCCCACGCACCAGTCATGGCAGAGATAACAAACTGTTCGTTATCGTTAAGTTAACCTAACCTGAGCAGGCACAGGCCTGTGCTGTGCTGAGCTGTATATATCACTTGGCAAACTCGGCAGCATTGCCATGAGCCCGTCCTTGTCTTCATCTAGGAGTGAAGCACTGTGCTTTCTTATAAACGTCCTTCTGCTGAACAGTAGAAATTAGGAGTGGTCTATTTCTAAGAAAATCCCATGAAAACTTAAAAGATGACAAAGCCAGCCAGTCTCAGTATAGGGCAGGATTTTGCACTATGTGCTAAACCCCAACTCGAGCTCCACCTCATGCTCCATAACTCAGGGTTTCCAGTATCTGAAGGGGCATAACGTCACCCGTGCTATCCCCTTTTACCTTCTGGTGTTACCTCCAATTAATGGTATTTTAATCAACACTCTGTGGAGCCAGAGTCCCATTCTTACTGGGATCTATCTACAATCACGCTCCACCCTCATCATTAAAAAACCCACAATTCCAAATTTCTAGTAGCAGTTTCCCCTGTTCCAGAACGTGCCCCTTGCCTTTTGCTCTATCATCACTGTGCTCAAGAAGAGTTTGGTTCCATCTGGCCCTTCATCCTCCACTCAAGTGTTCGAAGCATCAAAAAGCTCTCTCTTAAGCTTCTCTTTTGAAGGCTGAAAGAAGTCCAGTTCTCTCAGACCCTCCTCATGTCTTGTGTTAGAGAAACACAGAACTGTTAAATTTGGAAGAGGCCACTGGACGTCATTGGGTCCAAACCCCACCTTCAGGAAGGGTGACCTAGAGCTGGTTGCGAAGGACTATGTCCAGGCGGATTTGAGAACCTCCAAGGCTGGAGACTCCTATAACCTCTCTGCGCATCCTGTGTCAGTGCTCCCTCACCCTGCCAGTGAAAAAGGGTTTCCTGGTGTTCACACAGAGCCCTCCTTTCAGCTTGTGCCAAATGCCTCTTGTCCCGTCACTGGACACCCCTGGAGAAGAGCCTGGCTCCATCTTCACAGCCTCCCTTCAGGTATTTGTGCACATTGATGACATCTCCCCTGAGACTTCTCTCTGCTGAACACTCCCAGCTCGCTCGGCCTTTCTGCATATAGGAGATGCTCCAGTGTATTCATCATCTAAGTGGACCCTCACTTGACTGTCCCCAGTATGCCTGTGACACACAGTCCCCTACTGAAAACACACCCCGCCTCGCCCTCTGCAGTCACAAGCATGCCCACAGTCCTGCATCCCTCAAATATCAGCATGGGCCTTCAGCCCTTCTAATAGCCCTGCCTGGAGCCTGGGCCCTCTCACCCACCACCTGGGTCTCCTTCTTCTCTCTAGATAGGCCAGCCTGATGTTCACTAGCAAACAGATGCATGCAAGCACCCACTCCTCTCACAATCACCCCCACATTCCGGGATCCCTCAAACAAGGCCATGTCTTGGTAATATCAGCCTATCATCCATGTGCTGGCCTTGGGCTCCCTTACCCACCTCTGGCTCACACTTTAGATACAGATTTTCCTCCAACTCACTGCCCAGGCCAGCTTGAAATACCCTACCAAATGCCAATACACACCCATGCACATCAAGTACAATTCACAAATTAAAAGGAGAAACACACTGAGGTCCCTCCAGTCACCGGGCCTTTCACCTCTCAGACATACACCTGCAATGCGGTCCCTCCAGTTTCCGACTTTACTGATCAGGCACAGAGATCATCCCAACAAGTGCACTGACCAGCCCCTGCTTAGGTGCAGGTACCTGCTTTTATCCTTCCTCCTCCCTTTTGCCTCTTCTTACACCTCTCCAGGACTCTCTTTCCCCCCACACCTGACCCCTCTCCTAAGCATTCCTTAATAAGTGTTGCCTAGTCCTGCAGGACCCCTTCAAACATCCGTAATCGTTATAAACTCAGGATGACCCACTGCAGAGCCACACCTGCAGTTTCCTCATGACCCATCAATTAGCGGCTGAAGAGCTCTGGTCTCCCTCCTTGTCTCCCTTATCACTTACTGAGAGATCGGTGTCATTGTGTGCTTTGTTTATCACTTTCCCTTTTACTTGTTCTTCCCTTTGAAAGGAAAAAGGGGCTTGAGCTGACAGCCTTAGCGAGCCAGCAGCTCTCACCTTCCACACACCTTTACAGTGACCTCTGGCGAAGTTCCTCAGGTGTGCGAGTTCCTCAAGGTGCTGAAAGGCTCCTGTCCCCAGACAAGACTGGGTCTTTTGAGTGAAGGCTCTGGGGGGAAAGCCCCTGCTGAGCTCAGTCTTTGAAGTGTCTCCCTGCAACACCTGCAGCAACACTAAACCATGGCATTCATGTTCAAGGACACCTGAGATGTTACAAACATGAAAGAAAATGGAAAGATGGCCAAAGGAACAACCAGTTTCAGATGTAAGGTGCGTGTAAAAAAGCACTCAGCTCACTTGAAATGTCATTCTGGAAGGAGTTAGTTTGTGCCCCAGTATTCCAGCATATTTATTGTTTGCTCTGCCAGATGTCCTGTGTTTCCTACAAGACCCTGAAACCTCTCTCAGGGTCTTTGTGTACAGTCAGCCTTGAGGGCAGACCTGAATTCCACCTCCAGGTGGGATCCAAATCTTAGCATTCTTACCCTGTCCAGGTGGGAATGGGGCTTCTCATCCACCTTCCAGTACCTCACAGAGACATTTTCCTCCAGGTGCCTCCAACTCTTTGCCTCCTCCTCTTTCCCCCTGGCACATCTCTGCTTTGGACATATTCCCCACTCCCTCTCTTCCACTGAGCTTGAACTTTCTTTGTCACGTCAGAAGGCCTCGCTGCCAACTGTCATGGCCGACTCAGGTGACATCACTCCAGTAATGGGAATATGTTGGCCTGCCATCATGGCTGCTTTTCTCAGTTTCCCCCACAGCTTCTCCTCTCCAGGAGCAGCTCTTTGCTTTCCAAAACAGACTTAGCATGACAAGAGGCATGTGCACAGAGGGACAAACTAGATCCCAGAAATGCACACCCCAGAAATGCAGCCTCCAGCAGTTTTCTGTTGGGCAGAGGAGAAAGAAACAAAATGTGGAACCCCTTCCGGGTGTTGTTTTCTAAGTCAAGTTTCGCATTAGCAACTTCGCAGGGGAGTCCCTGTGCTTACAGAGCAGAGGGGAGCACCTGCTCAGGGCTCCCTTGGCTATCCCAGTGGGGCAAGTCAGACGCCCGAGAAGAGGCCCTGCATGTCCCGTGTCAGCAGTGGCCGGTCCCTGCGGCAGGACCGAGGGCTGCCCGTGGGCAGGAGGATCTCTGCTGCCTCCCTGGGCAGAGCAGAAAGGCGCTGCTCCTCGCCGGGAGCCAGCGGGGACGGCGGCTGCAAGCGCTCCTTCCCGGGCACCGCCGGCCCCCGCCGCCGCTGCGGTCGCGATTCCTCCCCGCTCTCGCGGGGGATTTCTGTCTGCGTGGCCGGGGCAGGGGGTGGGTGCCGGTGCCGGTGCCGGTGCGGTGCCGGGCGGGCGGGGGAAGCGGGGAGATGGGGGGGCGGGGGGGGGGGGGGGGGGGGGGGGGGGAGGGGGCGGGCGGGCGGAGCGGCAGCGCCCCCTGGCGGGCCCGCCCGGGGCTGTCCCCCGCCCCCGCCCCACAGGCCCGGCCCCGCCCGCGGCGGTTCGTGCCCGGCCGCAGCCCCGGCTCCTCTCCCCGTGTCTCTCAGGGCGCAGTAATACACCGCCGCGTCCCCGCGGGGGCCGGGCGAGCCACAGGGCGCTGGACCGGCGGTCTGCCGCCACCGACAGCCGCCCTGGCAGGTCCGGCAGCTCTTTGGATCCTTTGTGACCAAATGTGATGAATGCGGGGCCTCGGTCCGGGAGCTGACGGTACCAGGATGTACGGGTCTGTATGTTGGGGTGTGAGCAGTTGATGCTGACGGGTCCTCGGTGGTCTCTGCCGACGGCTCCTGCTGCACCTGGGCTCTGACCACAGCCACTGCCGAGAAAGGAAGGAAA
>NW_024470402.1:0-53291 GCF_900496995.4 Aquila chrysaetos chrysaetos | reverse complement strand
GTGTGGGTGCATCGCTTGACAATAACCATGGGAGAGTATTTTTTCCTTTGTTGTCTTGTGTCCCCTCAAAGGACTGCTGTGAGGACCCCAGAAGAAACAGCCTGGGAGTGACCTGCTAGGGTCTTCACTTTTGCCGGCAGGTCAACAGATGGCCGTTGGCAACTCTGCCACAGGAAAAGGGGACAGATTCTTGCTGCTCTGCTCCTTCCTGACTGGGGGCCTTCCCCTGGGAGTGACTATTTCCCTCTTTAGAAGTCATTAAAAAATGGCCTGCAAGCTACCTGTGCCCTTGGGTTAGGTGCTCTTTCCAGCGCATTTACTGACTGCTGATGGTCAAAGCCATTTGCTTTGGAGGGGAAAGTAGGTGGGGGGCACAGGGGGACCCTTTGTCACTCTAGAGGCATTGGAGGTGGGACACACTTGCAGCGAGTCCTCTCCCAGGCAATGCCTCTTGAAGCTGAGGGAGACAACCCTAGTTACTCCACAGCCAATGGAACTGTGGGCATGTGGGAGTCCGCGAGGAGGTCAGCAGTCTCCCAAGCTCTTGGGAAAGAGTGCTCTTCTTGCTTTGGCTGGAGCTGTGCTGGGCAAGGAGGCTCAGAAGACAATGTTGCCAAAGGATGGCAGGAATTGGGAAGGGGTAAATAGCCTTGGGGACGGCCCACAGTCCCTGCTCTGCCTGCTCCTTCTCTCCATCAACCAATCTAGGGGCCATGGCCAGCATGCCTGGGCATGGGCAGCAGGGACAGCTTCCCCGTGCAGCCCTATCACCCTTCAGCACAGCTTCTGGCATGGCCCACCTCTTGCCTACATGTGTAGGGCTGAGGTGTTCACAAGTTAGTATTGGTATCAGCTACAGCAGGCCACACGCTGGAGTCCCCTGTCCCTGTGACCCAACCACCCCATTGGGTGAAGGCAGGCCCAAGACAGTGACTGGTGACCAACCACACACGGATGCTCTTTGGTGCCTTGTGTTCCCCCAGCAAGGAGCAGCTTTCTGCAGGCCCAGGAACTCTGCAGCCTCACAAGTGCCACAACCCAACTCTGGTCCGGAAAGGCGCCACGTGAGAGGAGATATCCCCAGCTCTGTGAAGATATAGCAGTGACAGTGGGACCTGATTCTGCAATCAGCAGGATCCGTGACCTGTCCCTGTTTTTACCAGCCATGGCTTTTGCAAAACATTCCAGCCTTCAGGTCTTCTCAGATGAGCCACAAGTCGGAAGGACACATTGGACTAAATCAAGCAGGCCTGGACCTCTTCATGCCATCTCCTTTGTATACAAAACCTCCCTGGTTTTCCCAAGAAGATATAGGCTTCTGCTGTTGTACTTTACCTAGGGGCAGTTGTGCATTCTTCCAATACCATGGATGCATATTATCAGGCACTTCCTGAACAGCAGGGCTGGCCATCCTCAGGAGTCTCCAGGGCTTTCTTCCACCTCTGTCTTGATTTCTTCTGCAGAAGCTGGAGTTATTTTCCCCCTTTTCTGATCGCTCTGCTTCTCGTGGGACTAGTACTTTTGAAGAGTGGCCATAGAACCCTTAGCTTTCTCATAGGCCATAAAAACCTGGTTTCTGGAGGATGTTCCTCATTTCAGCAGCCAAAGAGTAGGCGCTATCAGCCCTCACGTCCTTCCCTGGGTCATGGCAGCAGCCATAGCTGCTCCAGTTCATTTGCAGGCACCCAGATACATTGTTTTCCCACACAGTCCCTCCCTGCTTTACCAAAAGGCCCCGTCAATGAGTACAAGAGCAAAACCTAAGTTCTCCACAAGCTTGATAAAAGGAGATTTCCGGAGCGCTCCCTGATACTGCAGTTGCCAGAACTTGTAACAACACAGAATATGCTCAGGCGTAACAGACAGCAAGTGGTCAGCGTTCGTCAGTCAGCAAGCATGTGCAAGTAAGCTGGCTGCGCAGCATCAGAGCAGGTGACAGGGAGATAGACAGGATTTTCTCTGGCAGCTGATGAGCCCCAGACCCCCAGCTGCAGGGCAGAAGCAGGCACTGTCTCCACCTAGTGTTAAGGTAAGTGCCACCTCTGAGGCAAGGTGAAGGATAGAATAGAAAGGAATAGAATAGAACGGAATAGAATAGAATAGAACAGAATAGAATAGAACAGACTAGAATATTACAGTTAGAAGGGACCTACAACAGTCATCTTGTCCAACTGCCTGACCACTTCAAGGCTGAACAAAAGTTAAAGCACCGTTACTAAGGGCATGTCCAAATGCCTCTTAAACACTGACAGGCTTGGGGCATTGACCACCTCTCTAGGAAGCCTGTTCCCACTGTTTGACCATTCTCTCAGTAAAGAAATGCTTCCTAATGTCAAGTTAGAACCTCCCCTGGAGCAGCTTGGAACCGTTCCCACGTGTCCTATCACTGGATGCCAGGGAGAAGAGATCAGCACCTCCCTCTCCACTTCCCCTCCTCAGGAAGCTGTAGAGAGCAATGAGGTTGCCCCTCACCCTCATCTCCTCCAAACTAGACAAAACCCAAAGTCCTTAGCCACTCCTCCTAGGACATACCTTCCAGCCCTTTTGCCAGCTTTGTTGCCCTCCTCTGGACACATTCAAGTACCTTCACATCCTTTTTCAATTCTGGGGCCCCAGAACTACACACAGGACTCCCGATGAGGCCACACCAACGCTAAATACAGTGGGATGATCACCTCTCGTGCCTGGCTGCTTGTACTCTGTTCGATGCACGCGGGATGCGCTTTGTCCCCTTGGCTGCCAGGGCACACTGCTGACTCATATTGAGCCTGCTGCCAACCAGCACCCCCAAATGCCTTTCTGCAGGGCTGCTCTTCAGCCACTCCTCTCCCAGTTTATACTTGTGCCTGGCATTACTCCACCCTAGCTGCAGAATCCGGCGTTTGGACTTGTTAAATTGCACACCAATTAATGATTGTCCAATGCTCCAATCTATCTAGATCCCTCTGCAAGGCTTCTTCTCCCTCAAGAGAGTCAACGGCACCTCCCACTTTGGTATTGTCGGCAAATGCTAATGGTGCATTCAACTCCTGCATCCAGACCGCTGGTAAAAATACTGAACAGAACTGGCCCTAGAAGTGAGCCCTGAGGAACACCTCTGGTGACCGGTCGCCAGCCAGATGTAGCCTCGTTCACTACAACCCCTTGGAGCCTGCCTTTTCAGCCCGGTCTTCACTCTAGCACACGTGTATACCTGCTTCATCCCACAGTTGGACAACTGTCCAGAGGATGCTGGCAGGGACGCTATCAAAAGCCTTACTGAAAGCCGGAAAAACTCCATCCACCACCTTCCCTTCATCCACGAGGCAGGTGACCTTCTCATAGCAGGATATCAAAGTAGTTAAATAAACAGGACTTTCCCTTTATGGACCCATGTCGACTGTTCCTGAGGAGCGCATTGCCTCTTTAAAAAGCCTTTCAATAGCACTCAGCACGATCTTCTCCACACTTTTCCAGGGACTGAGGTGAGACTAACAGTCTGCAGTTTCCTGGGCCTTCCCCTCCCCATGCCCTTCTTGTAAATCGCAATAATATTGGCCAGCTTCCAGTCAGCAGGGACCTCCCCAGACACCTTCGTCACGCCAAGTGATAGAGGATGCAGCGAGGACCAACGAGGTTTGCTGCATCCTCCTATGCACGCAAGAAGGAAGGGCCTGTTAGGGATGTGAAGCTCAAGGGCAGCCGGGGCTGCATTGACCACGAAAGGCTGGAGTTCAGGATCCTGAGGGGAGGGGGAGGAGCGTTAAGAGCAAACTCACAGCCTGTGGACTTCAGGGGAGCAGACTTCTGGCTCTTTAAAGAGCTGCTTGGAAAACGTCCCCTCATATAAGGCCCTGGAAGCCAGAGGGTGCCCGGAAAGCTGGTTAATATTCAAGGATCACCTCCTCCAAGCTCAAGAGCAGACCATCCCAATGAGGAGGAAGCGTCAGGCAACATGTCTGGAGGCCAGCGTGGATGGACAAGAAGCTCCTGGCAAAACCAAAACACAAGAAGGAAGCATACAGGAGGTGGAAGCAAGGACAGGTAACCTAGGAGGGATTAACGGTCACTTGCCTAAACGTGCAAGGATGAGATTAGGAAAGTCAAAGCCCAACTGGAACTGAATCTGGCCACGGATGTCAATGGCAACTAGGCTTCTTAAGGACACAGGTGACATGGAAAAAGCTGAGGTGCTGAATGCCGCCTTTGCCTCAATCTTACTAGCAAGAGCAAAGCCTTCAGAATCCAGGTCCCCGAGAGCAGTGGGAAAGTCTGGAACAAGAGAAAGATGTACCCTTGGTGGAAGAGGATCAGGCCAGGGAATACTCAAGCAAACTGCACATAGATACATCCATCCAGTGGTATCTCCACAGGAAAAATGGAGTTCAGGGTCATGTAGCCCCAGTTTCCTGCGCACACTCCCTGTCACAGATAATATAGGCCCCACCCTTCTTCTGGATTTTTGTTTCACGGGTGTGAAACACTGGTGCGGGTTTACATTACAGATCTGTTTATAGCACACCCCGCACTTCCAACTTTACGTTCGTGCTCTTCTTCTGCCTCGGCCTTAAACTTCTCACAGAAAATCATAGCCAAACAATTCAACATCTTTTAACAGCTGTGGCCTTTGCGCCTCTGTAAGCGTTCTCCAGACCTGCACAACAGCCAGCAACTGGGGCACCTTTTCGTTGTCCCCAGGCCAATGCAGAGTTAGGAGAAGGCAGTGCCATCAACAAGCATTGATAGCTATGGCCATGGTTATGCAATGTATGATAAAGCTCACAAGAGTTTCTCACTCAAACACCTTCCTGACACCCTTCACACCATAATAAAGATGTAAAAGGAGGTCTTGGAATATCTGAGCTTGTCGCTTGGTTTTAAAGCTCCCCCAATCCTTTTCCTTCCGCCTCTGACAGGAGGATGGTGCGTATGTTAACATGCCCTCAAACAAGGGGATGTCATTCAGCATGGCTTTCCTCTGCACAGACACCCCAGTTTGGCTTGTAGCTCTTTTGTTCTGCATAACAATTCTCTGCCTCTCAGGTCCCTTGTGGCTCTAAGTGCCATGTCCACCTCCCCCGCAAAACAGAGATAATTGTTGCTACTATTTAGCACCGCTTTTTTGTCTCTAATTTTGGAATGGGGGGATAGACTGCAGGTTTTGCGTACCCCCACGCCCAAAGGCTTTTACAATAATGACAGCCAGGTGGAAAGTCTGATCAAAACACAGCTCTCTCTTACTTGCTTGGAGAGTTCTGACCCAGTCTAAAAATGTCACAATGTTCACAGTGTTTAAAGTCACAGCAGGAGAATATGGAGTCATGCCTGCTGACCGCTTCAAGATGGAGATGAGCATAACCACCAGGTTCAAATAGCTGGTGCAAATGACGAAAAACTTGCTCTACACCGCCAAACAAATGTGTCATGACCTTCATGTAGTGAGTGATGTCTGATGTAAATCAATATATCGGTCTAGCTCCAGATCTCTGGAGCCTCGGCCAGAGGTTAGGGTTAGGGTGAGTGCCTGACACGCTCCATGGAAGGCCATGGGGCGAACTTCTGCCTTCCTTCAACTCCCTGCTGCCTTTTCTGAGTGTGGACCAAAATGGACTCTCAAATGCTCCTTCAGGACCTGGGAGCGAGCAGGCAGCCTCTGCAGGAAACAACCTCATTGGTGTTCAAAACCGCCTCTTGCCCTGTGGGGGGGCTGCAGTAACCGAGAAGTGCCTTCCCGGTGGTCATCTTCTACCCTTGTGGAAGATGTGTTCACTGGCCCAGCATGCTCAGAAAACAGTTTGGCCTTAAGGGCCCTTGTGATCCCTGTAATCCCCTGCCAGTAAGATGCCCAAAGAGGTCAACAAATTTCTCCAGAGGGCATGTTTGGGAGGAAGAGGATTGAAACCCAGCAGTGCAGCCCACCTGCCTGGGAAGCTGACCACAAGGTGAACACTGGAGCAAGTTGGGAAGGAAGGGAGGGAGGCAAAAAGAAAGACACGGCACGTCCTCACACAGGGAAGCCCCTTGGGTGACCAGCCAAGGATTGCAGGGCTGGGAGCAGCTGGGCCATTCCTGTCAGACGTGGCCACAGGCAACCCCAGGCAGCGTGCCCCAGGCCAACAATCATTTGCCTGCACTGCACCCATCCGGCACCTGACTGAGTCTTCTGCCAGCAACGTCGCATTCCTCTCCTGGAAATCCTGGGGCCTCTCAATCCCAGCACTCAGAAGAAGCCTCCATGAGCGAATGGGTACGACATAAGCCAGGAAATGAAAAGGTGTCATCCGGGAAAACACCACCCAGCCCATGTCATTAGCTGGGATTTTTTCCGTTCATCATGAGCACCCTTAGAAAATTGTCACTTCCGTAGAAGCTCCCTCTGGGCCTGGGGCAGGTCAGGGCCACCATAAAAGCCAGCCCAGCTCCTTGCTCTCTCATCCACCTCTCCCACGTCCTTCTCCTTGGGAACCAGGTGAGTCTGAAGGCCTTTCCTCATGTTATTTTCTGCTCATGCAGATGCATGCTCCTCAATCCTATGCTGGGTCATGGTGCTGCTTGTCGTGGGAGGGGGAAAGAAGGTGAAGGTCTCACTCAGAGAGTGTCTGGGACTTGGCTGAGGAGGCTCTTCTTTTAAGAGATAGTCAGCAGCTTCTTTGGGCCTGGTGACACTTTGCAGTATCGTGTCTGGACAAGGCTGAGAAACCCTTTTGCCTCACTGCCCAGCTTCTACCTCCCAGCTCAGCAGGTGCCTTTGACTTTGCTGATGGACTCATGGCAGACGGCTTCTCGCATGTACCCGGGCTGTGATTCTTCTCTGCCCTCTCTCCCAGGTAAACTTCTGGACCTGAGATATGTCCTGCTACAACCAGTGCCAGCCCTGCCAGCCCTGTGGCCCGACTCCACTGGCCAACAGCTGCAATGAGCCCTGTGTCAGGCAGTGCCAGAACTCCACCGTTGTCATTGAGCCCTCGCCCGTGGTGGTGACCCTGCCCGGCCCCATCCTCAGCTCCTTCCCGCAGAACACCGTTGTGGGCTCCTCCACCTCTGCTGCTGTTGGCAGCATCCTCAGCTCTCAGGGAGTGCCCATCAACTCCGGGTGCTGTGACCTCTCCTGCATCACCAGCCGCTACTGTGGCAGAAGGTGCCCCCCCTGCTAAAGCCCCTGGTGACAGCCCGGACAAGGACCACCCCAAAACCAGCAGCTGATGCTGAAGTGAGGACGGAGCTCCTGGCCATTCATTTCAGAGAGGCTGAACATCCAGTGCTGCCCTTCCAAAGGAGGGCAGCGGAGGCCCTCTGAAAACATGGCCAAAGTCTAAAGTCCCCTGCCTTCCACTACCTCCCATCTCTTTCTTGTCTTCTTTTGTTCTTCTGGGCCGTAAGATCCCCAGACCCAACCTGGGGCATCTGCTGACCCCGCTCTCTCTGCGGTGCAAGTAAATGGATGTCCTGCAGGATCTCCACCATGGGCAATGGGCGCAGACTTTCAGCAGCTGCTGTTGCTCTCCCTGCACCGGCAGCCTCCTCTAGAATTGAACTCCCTTCCCTCTTCGGAGTTATTAAAGTTTTCCGCATCACAGCCTCTGCCTCCACGTAATCCTTTTCTTGGTGGACATTGTCTCATGGTGCCAAGGACGAAAGGCATTGCCTTTGGTTGTGGCGGGGAGAAGGGTGAGGACGCAAGTGAAACTTTCATCATGTCCAGAGGATAGGGTTGGTGGGTGGGGAGACCAGGGCAATGGTCCCTTGCAGTCACTTGCCTCTTGAAGCTGAGGAAGGACATACCTCAGCTCCTCCACAGCCAGTGGGAGATCAGGCCCTGCATTCTGGCATCTCTGCTCAGGTATGGCCCCTTGGCCTCAGAGCAGGTCCTGCGAAGATGGGGAGCCCAACCACTGCTATCCCCCAGTGAGGAGCCCGGGTGGTGCTGGAGGGCTCTGAGAGGTGCAACAGCTGACAAACCTGTTGCAGAAGGGAATTCTACCTACACACCCTCCACCGCCCCGAAACAGTGCCTGCACAGCCCCGCAGTTACAAGCTGTGCAGGGCTAAGGTGACTCACAGGCTGATGTTGAAATCAGCCTGGCCAGGCCACACCCAGGTGTCCTCATGCTTCTCACACAGCCCCAGCTCCCACCAGACAGGGAGCCAAGGACAGCAGCCAGTGCCCAAGCCCCCATTGCTGCTCTGTGGTGCCTGGCCTTCTGCCAAGCATGAAAGCAGCTTTCCTCAAAGCTGGCTCTTCTCCTGGCAGGGCCTGTTGCAGCCACCTCTGCCTGGCGGTCTCTTCCCCCCACTGTGCTCTTGTACAGAGTTTTGTACAGCCTGGGTCCCACTGCAAAGAAATGAGGCAGGGCTGGGGAAAGCCCAGCGAGGCAGGGCATGAGGAGGCCTCCAAGGACCGGCAGAGTGCACTGCGGGACAGCAGGTCCTCTGGATCACAGCACGTAGGCATGCAGCAACGGGAGGAGCCACAGAGTAGTCTGAGTATTTTTCCAAAATTGTTGTGTAATCAGTAATTCCTGGAAGGAGCGTTGTTCCTGTGGCATGTTATTTACATTTTTGCTCTTACTTTCAACTCTGACCTCTGAGGGACACATCCGGCAGCAGGTACTCTAAGGAACAGGTTTGCAGGAATACCTGAAGAAGCAACGTGCAGTAGAGACAAAACCAGAAAGTTAAGAGCAGCAGGGAAGCATGCACAAGCGGGTCCCAACCCCTCAGCTACATTGCCCATACACTTCTCCAAAGCCATGGGCAGAATCACCCTGCAGTAACCCACGGTGAAAACGAGGGAACCTGAGACTCGTTCACCACCTCTTCTTCCTCTCGAGGCCACTGACACTGTCCTCTCCTGGAAGAGGATTTTTGACCTGCAGAGCTCTGGGTGTACAGGGCAAGCAACAAGCCAGGGGAGAGCTGAGGGCCCCCTTCCCCCAAAGCTCAGCCTCACACAAACCAATGCCCTCTCTCCCCTGGCTTGTTGCACAGCCAAGGAAGCTTCCTGCACCAGGGTGTCCTGCACAGCACAGAGGGTACAACGGCAGCGTCAGAGACCTCGGACTTCTCCTCCAGCCGGAGAAGGCTGTTCTTCCCCGGTGTGTTCAGCAACGTGGTGAGACGGCCCACTTCCGCCTGGGGCCAGCTGCTGCCTGATATGAGATAAGCTGTGGACCTTGGCCTTTCCTCTGCTGGTACCAGAGCAATCTATTAAAGCCAGAAGTCTGGTACGTGCAGGTTGTTTGGAAGGTGCCTCTCTCCTTGACTGTGACTTGTCCTTCTTGCTGGGTGACGGTGGTCTGCCCCATGGTGCCTGGAAGAAAGCAAGGGTCAGCAGCTGTGCAGGGAAAGGCTCCAAGATGCAAAACAAGAGGGGATGCAAAGTGCCAGAGGAGAAGGTTCCCCGTGTCTTGCTCTGCAGCAAGACCCCCATGGGTGGGAACAGCAAGGTGGTGAGTGTCTTTGGGCAGGAGGTCTGAGACCTCAGCTCAGCGTCGATCCCATAGCACTGTAATGCCAATAACCTCCCACAGGGATACCCCCTGAGAGAGCTGTGCTTTCACCCAGGTCTTCCATCCTCACTCTCCTCCTACTGCCTGGAGGCTCCAGGGAAGAGCCTGTAGTGCCTGGCCTTGCTGTGCTGGCTGCAGGACACCTCCAGCAGGGTGAGGGACCCGGGACCTCCTGTGAGAAGTTTCATCCTGCTCCCCCATTCCCTGTGCTCTCAAAAGGCTCCAAGGTTAAGGGAGGGGAGGGAAAAGGAAGCCCTGGCATTGCAATCACACAGGAGGAATGGATAGCCAGGGCATGCTGCATGACATGTGCCAGCCAGGAGAGATGCTGGGACACCCTAAGAATGAGAGTGGGATGAGAGAGCTTTCATGTCCCTGCATCATCTTTCAAAAGTCCTGTGCCTCAGAAAATAGGTACTGCTGAGATAGAAAAGAGCTTCTGCAGTCATATGTCTGTGAAACGCTGGGCCCAGGCAGATCAGCAGAGAGAGGCAGAGAGAGGTGGATGGTTGGCAAGAGAAAAGGAAGGGCAGGGGTCTAAGATGATCGGGAGAGGAGAGGCTTCTTCTTGGTCCCATTTTTCTTTTCCATCGGTAACTGCATCTTGAGAAAGCAGGTGCAAAACCACCCGTGTGATCTGATGTTCCCCAACATTTGCCCATAATTCACGAGCAGCTCCCTGCAGAGAACTGTTGAGGGGGTGAGGGTCTCCTGGGGGGAAGAGGAATCAAGCCTCGGTCAAAGCAGTGCTTACCTAGTGGTTGCCTCAGGAAAGCAGCGAGGATGAGATACCCGAGGTGCATGCTGAGACCAATCCTCCTGCATGTGTGAGAGAGACTCAAAAAAGCCACACGGCCCCACCAAGAGCCCTGAGAGAGCACAGCTGCCGGAAATGACTCAGCAAGGGCAACAAAGAATGAAACAGGCAAGACAAAATGCTTCTCCTTAGCACGCTTGAATTGCCCATGCTGTGGTCCTCCCTCCTCCAGCAGTGACACGTGTTGCTCCTGCAGACAACACCTTTGCTTTTCCAAGGTGAGGGGTTCAAAGGGGGATAGACACGCACCTGGTGACCAAGCTCGCTGACACATCCTCCTGTGCAACATCTTGGGAGTCTCTCTCTCCTTGATGCCTCGTGCCTCCTGTTTCACCAGCCTCAAGACCGTGGCTGAGTTGGCCTCTCCTGGCTCCTGTATGGTGCCCCAAGCTCCTCTCAGCACACCCCAAGGCTGCAGCAATCACAAACACAATGGTCAACAACCCCACACCCTGCAGACACCAACTGTCCCACTCAGCCCCTCCAGGCACTGTGGACTTTCTCCCTCTATTCAGGAGAAGATATCTCAGGAACCAATAAACGACGTTTCTAGCCACACTGCCCATCCCATCTCATAAATCTCAGAAATCAGCTGCTGAAAAGCTTGTTGGGGGAAAAAAAAAAACCCACTCAAATGCAAATAAACAGTCCTTTCACTTGACCATAACCCTTCCATTCTTGGTTTCCTCAAAACAAGTAGGATCTGCATTTGACCTCTCCTTCCTTGTAGCCTTTAACAAATCCTTGTAGCCACGCTATTTTTACTCTTACCATAGCACAATTTAGGGTGGATAGGTCCTCTGCAGATCACCCACTCCAAGTCCCTGCTCAGAGCAGGTCTCATTAGATCAGGCTGCTCAGGGCTGTGCCTGTCATGAGCCTGTAAAATATCTGTGAACAGTGCATTCCAGTACTTGAGAATTTTCAGGGTCAAAAAAAAGTGAGAAATAAAAAGACTCCAGGCAGGGTCTCATGAGTGACAGAGGAGAAGGATCACCTCCCTGGCTGGCTACCTTTTCAAAAACACATCTCAGAGTGCAGTTGGTCTGATTTCCTACAAGGGCACAGCTGCTTGTGCTGCCCTGGCCTCCCAGACACCACCGCTGAGGCAAGCACGCAACCTGGCTTGTTGGAAGCCCATCCAAGGAACGCCTGGAGAAGGCGTCCTTGGCCAGTTCAGGACAGGGGCCTCTGCCGTTGCGGAAACCAGGTCTTCCTCTCTGCTTCTGCAGCCCGGGAGCATGGACCTTGAACAGCTGAGTGAGCTACTAGAGCCATGCAGGCTTCCCTGGGGACCAGCGGGACAGAAATCTTTCTGGTCAGTGGACGGCTTTCGGCTTCAGCAAACCTCAGACCTTCGACCCCTTTAGGCAACAAAGCAATCCTCTTTCTGACCGCCTCTGACACATGACCTTGGCACCCCTTGAGCCCCCAACGTGTATCGGACACTAGGCGCGTCCAAGCTTGCATCCCATCTCTGGGACTTCACCTGCACACCAAAAGGCTCTGCATTTGCTGTGGAGCCAAATGCTCTACAACAGCCTCATGGTCTGGGACCTATGGAGAAAGCCTGAGGGTTTCAGTCACCTCTACGTCATTGTCTCGTGTCTGTGTTGGGCTCAAAGCCCTGACTCTGCGGGATGGCTTCCGAGGACCGGAAGAGATCCCGTGGTGGGAAACGATGGAGAAGCTCGGAAGAAGCTGGATGCCGACTGCCATGGCGATGCTCGATGCCGGCGGCAGTGCTGATGCTGATGACAATGCCTGGCGGCAGGGGAAGCGCCCCGGGGCCCGGGGCCGGGAGGGGCTGGGTGGGGCAAGGTGGCCCCGGCGAGCAGAGCAGCAGCGCTCCCTGGCGGGCATGTCTCGGGCTGTCAGAGACTCCTAGAATGGGTGGGTTGGAAGGGACCTTGAAAGACCATCGAGGCCGACCCCCCGCCATGGGGGGACATCTCTCACTCGATCAGGTTGCTCAAAGCCCCGTCCAGCCTGACCACGAACACTTCCAAGGACGGGGCATCCACAACTTCTCTGGGCAACCCATTCCAGTGACTCACCACCCTTATCGTAAAAATTTTCTTCCTTACTACAGCAGCAGCTGACTACCCTAAGCGATGTTGCAGCTGCTTTCTGAGAAGATTGCTAACAAACCCATGGGGCTGGCACCTTCCTTCCTGATGCTGCACTTGCAGAGCATAGTTAGGAGCTGGACTCCTTCCAAGGGAGGCATGTCACAGCTGGGGGGGACCTGAATAGGAGCCTTCCAGACCAGGTGAGGACACTTGGAAAAAAACAGCCCTTCTAGGAGACTCTCAGGGCACAAGGCTTTTTCTCCTGGTGCCTGTGCAGTGCTGGGCACAGCCTCCTGCCACCACGCCCGTGGCTCTGGGGACTGCTCCAGTGCTAAAAGGCGACACAGAGACAGACTTCTCCAGCAGTGCAGCTCCATGAGCTCTAAGGAGCCAGGTTAACTGACAGATGTTAGGGCTTGGCTCAGGCAGTTTGCAATCTCCTCCGGATGCCACCTGCTGATTAATACTAGTTTGGCTTTTGAAAAGAGGGTACTTATCTTAAGGCAACCTCATCAGGCCAGCTTCCTTTCTGGTGTCCCAGCCTCAGCATTTGCAGCTGCAGGCCATCTGGCTCAGCTCAGACACACAACCCTTTGCTGATGTGTGAGCATGTCAGGGCAGCACCTCTCCCTGCTTTGAAGATGGAACTGGTCCCAGACCTCCATGACTGCCCTACAGCGATCACCAGGGATCGGCTGGATCTTGTCAGACTTTGGGATTCCTTTGCCTTGTTAGGTGGGGAACTCCTGGAGCTGCAGCAGTAGGGATTGTCTCTAGCTTTGACTTTGTCTCTCATGAATGGACTTCACATGTGAACAGGCTGAATGTCCAAAAAAGACCCAGCAGCCTGGACCCCAATACACCTTCTCTCTCGCCTCTGATGAGAACACAACTGATTGAACTACTTTCGTTCAGCCCAGAAAAGCCCTTTGCTGTCATGAAATCCACCAGGGACATCTGGTGCCTGATGTAACTTTTAGCACTGGGCTTTCAAGGACTTGCCTAAAGGTGAGGGGCACAGAGGCAGAGAGCTGGCTGGTGGAGTCCTGGTCATTGGAATGTTGGGGGAGGCTGTGCTTCCTTGTGTGCCTGTGCATCTGTCTGTTCTTGTGGGCGTATTTGTGCCTATGTGTTTGCATTTGTGTGTGCATTTGCAACTGCACATGTGAGAGTGAGTGTCTGCCAATGTGTGTGTAAACAAGTGCATTTCTGTCTGTGTCTGTGCCTCTGTTTGTGTACATGCACGTTTGTGCAGGTGAGAAAGTCAGTGTGTGTTTTGAGTGTGCATGTGAGTGTATGTGGGTGGGCATATTGTGTGCAGATAAGCACGTCTATATCTGTGTTCGTACCGGCGCTTGCATATATATCTACATGCAAGTGTGAGTGTGCAGGTGCGTATAAGCACATGTGAACATTTATGTGACGACATGTCCTGGAGGGTTAAGATGTGTGCATCTACATATGGATGTGCATGCACACGTGTTTTCAAGCCTGTCATGCCTGAGCACCATGTACCGGGACCAGCATCCCTCCCGCAGGTTGAGGGGTCCATGGAGCTGTGGCGAAAAGATTCATCCTACTTCCCCATCCCTGTCATCTCTGAGGGCTCCTAGCTCCCTGAGTACACACAATGCTGAGCTTGAAAAAGGGAGCGCTGGCTGTGTTGGCAACCAGGAGAAAACTGGCAGCCATGACAGTCATGTGCCAGCCAGGAGGCAGAATGGGACACCCAATTCTTGTCCGTGAGATGAGACCTTTGAAGTCCCTGTCACAGCTTGGACAGGATCTGCTAATTTGTGGTGGAAAGGGAGAAATATGGGAGTGCAGAGAGAGCTGAGATCTACAGTGACAGCAGGTGGATCAGAAGAGAGAGGCAGAGAGAGAGGGCTTGCAGGGGAGGGAAAAGCAGGAGAAGGGCTCTGAGGTATCTCTCCTCTCTGCTCAAATCTTGTTTCCAACAGTAGCAGCACCTTGAGAGAACTATTGCAAAACCACAAATGGGAGCGGCTATTTCCCAGCGTTTTCCTGTCAGTCAAGAGTAGTTCTCTGCATGATCCTGATAAGGCTGGCAAGGGTTTCCTTGGGAGAAGAAGTAGTATGTGTTTATAGAAAGCCAGGACTTACCTGGCAGTTACCCCACGAAGACAGTGAGGATGAGATGTCCGAGGTGCATGCTGAGACCAACCTGCCTGTTTGCTGAGTGAGAGAGTCAGAAAACCACGTCCCAGCCCCGAGATAACAGAGCTGCCAGAAACAACTCTGCTGGGGGAGCAAAGGAAGAAGCGGGAAAGAGAAATTATCTGTCCTTCCTGTGCCTGAAATGCTCCTCCTGGGTGTCTCCCTCCTCCAGCAGCAACACCTGTGGCTCACTCAGCCAATGGCATTCTGAACATTTCCACCATGGGGGTCCCTGTGGTCCCCAGGCATGGGAAGAGGCTGTTCCTGGGCAGCTCACAGTGGAGTCCACACCTCCCCAGCTAGAATCACCTGCTCTTCTGCACACCCAGTGCTGGTCCACTTGGGAGGACAGGGGTTTCTTCCCCACTAAGTTTCACATCTTCCCCTGGGGTCCTCAGCTCACCAGGGACACTGCTATTTCTTCTGGAAACAGAAGTCTCCTCTATATCTGTCACTTCCTCACTTTCCTTCCTCAGCTGCCTGAGAACAACACAGGCAAGTTGTCCCCTCCTCCAAGTCCCCAGCACTAGGAGATGAACCCTGCTGTGCAGCAGCCCAGGGGTTCTGGCTGTGTCTTATTCTGGTGGGATAACCCACAGTGTGGGAGAGCAACCTGGCTCCAACGGGACCGTGAGATGCCACAAACCCAGAGTTGACAAGGATCATTTATTCCATAGGGAAAGAGTGAGGGGTCAGCAGGAAACAGGATGAGGGATCAGTAGGTACCTACTACTCCCAGGGCGCTCATGGGGCACACATTGGATTGCTGCACTGCGAGGGGTGAGGATAGGGTAGCTCTGCACCCCAGAGATGAAAGGGCACGTGAAGGGGTGGCGGATGGGCAGGTGGGGACCCCTACTCCCACCCCCTTTCCACATTAACTCCAAAGCCACCCCACACACCAGTCATGGCAGAGATAACCAACTCTTCGTTATCGTTAAGTTAACCTAACCTGAGTAGGCACAGGCCTGTGCTGTGCTGAGCTGTATATATCACTTGGCAAACTCGGCAACATTGCCATGAGCCCGTCCTTGTCTTCATCTAGGAGTGAAGCACTGTGCTTTCTTATAAACGTCCTTCTGCTGAACAGTAGAAATTAGGAGTGGTCTATTTCTAAGAAAATCCCATGAAAACTTAAAAGATGACAAAGCCAGCCAGTCTCAGCATGGGCAGGATTTGCACTATGTGCTAAACCCCAACTCGAGCTCCACCTCATGCTCCATAACTCAGGGTTTCCAGTATCTGAAGGGGCATAACGTCACCTGTGCTATCCCCTTTTACCTTCTGGTGTTACCTCCAATTAACGGTATTTTAATCAACACTCTGTGGAGCCAGAGTCCCATTCTTACTGGGATCTATCTACAATCACGCTCCACCCTCATCATTAAAAAACCCCACAATTCCAAATTTCTAGTAGCAGTTTCCCCTGTTCCGGAACGTGCCCCTTGCCTTTTGCTCTATCACTGTGCTCAAGAAGAGTTTGGTTCCATCTGGCCCTTCATCCTCCAGTCAAGTGTTCGAAGCATCAAAAAGCTCTCTCTTAAGCTCTCTTTTGAAGGCTGAAGAAGTCCAGTTCTCTCAGACCCTCCTCATGTCTTGTGTTAGAGAAACACAGAACTGTTAAATTTGGAAGAGGCCACTGGACGTCATTGGGTCCAAACCCCACCTCAGGAAGGGTGACCTAGAGCTGGTTGTGAAGGACTATGACCAGGCGGATTTTGAGAACCTCCAAGGCTGGAGACTCCATGACCTCTCTGCGCATCCTGTGTCAGTGCTCCCTCACTCTCCCAGTGAAAAAGGGTTTCCTGGAGTTCAGACAGAGCCTCCTTTCAGCTTGTGCCAAATGCCTCTTGTCCCGTCACTGGACACCCTGGAGAAGAGCCTGGCTCCATCTTCACAGCCTCCCTTCAGGTATTTGTGCACATTGATGACATCTCCCCTGAGACTTCTCTCTGCTGAACACTCCCAGCTCGCTTGGCCTTTCTGCATATAGGAGATGCTCCAGTGTATTCATCATCTAAGTGGACCCTCACTTGACTGTCCCCAGTATGCCTGTGACACACAGTCCCCTACTGAAAACACACCCCGCCTCGCCCTCTGCAGTCACAAGCACGCCCACAGTCCTGCATCCCTCAAATATCAGCATGGGCCTTCAGCCCTTCTAATAGCCCTGCCTGGAGCCTGGGCCCTCTCACCCACCACCTGGGTCGTCTTCTTCTCTCTAGATAGGCCAGCCTGATGTTCACTAGCAAACAGATGCATGCAAGCACCCTCTCCTCTCACAATCACCCCCACATTCCGGGATCCCTCAAACAAGGCCATGTCTTGGTAATATCAGCCTATCATCCATGTGCTGGCCTTGGGCTCCCTTACCCACCTCTGGCTCACACTTTAGATACAGATTTTCCTCCAACTCACTGCCCAGGCCAGCTTGAAATACCCTACCCAAATGCCATACACACCCATGCAACATCAGGTTCAATTCACAAATTAAAAGGAGAAAACACACTGAGGTCCCTCCAGTCACCGGGCCTTTCACCTCTCAGACATACACGTGCAATGCGGTCCCTCCAGTTTTCCGACTTTACTGATCAGGCACAGGGCTCATCCCAGCAAGTGCACTGACAAGTCCCCTGCTTAGGTGGCAGCTACCTCCTTTTAGCCTTCCTCCTCCCCTCTTTTGCCTCTTCTTACACCTCTCCAGGACTCTCTTTCCCCCCCACACCTGACCCCTCTCCTAAGCATTCCTTAATAAGGCATAGCCTAATCCTGCAGGACCCCCCTCAAACATCCATAATCGTTATAAAACTCAGGATGACCCACTGCCAGAGCCACGCCTGCAGTTTCCTCATGACCCCATCAATTAGCGGCTGAAGAGCTCTGGTCTCCCTCCTTGTCTTCCTTATCACTTACTGAGAGATCCGGTGGTCATTGTGTGCTTTGTTTCTCCACTTCCCTTTTACTTGTTCTTCCCTTTGAAAGGAAAAAGGGGCTTGAGCTGACAGCCTTAGCGAGCCAGCAGCTCTCACCTTCACACACCTTTACAGTGACCTCTGGCCGAAGTTCCTCAGGTGTGCGAGTTCCCTCAAGGTGCTGAAAGGCTCCTGTCCCCAGACAAGACTGGGTCTTTTGAGTGAAGGCTCTGGGGGAAAGCCCCTGCTGAGCTCAGTCTTTGAAGTGTCTCCCTGCAAGCACCTGCAGCAACACTAAACCATGGCATTCATGGTCAAGGACCGCCTGAGATGTTACAAACATGAAAAGAAAATGGAAAGATGGCCAAAGGAACAATCAGTTTCAGATGTAAGGTGCGTGTGAAAAAAGCACTCAGCTCACTTGAAATGTCATTCTGGAAGGAGTTAGTTTTGTGCCCCAGTATTCCAGCATATTTATCTGTTTTGCCCTCCCAAGATGTCCTGTGTTTTCCTACAAGACCCTGAAACCTCTCTCAGGGTCTTCGTGTACAGTCAGCCTTGAGGGCAGACCTGAATTCCACCTCCAGGTGGGATCCAAATCTTAGCATTCTTACCCCGTCCAGGGGGGAATGGGGCTTCTCATCCACCTTCCAGTACCCTCACAGAGACACTTTTCTCCAGGTGCCTCCAACTCTTTGCCTCCTCCTCTTTCCCCATGGCACATCTCTGCTTTGGACATATTCCCCACTCCCTCTCTTCCACTGAGCTTGAACTTTCTTTGTCACGTCAGAAGGCCTCGCTGCCAACTGTCATGGCCGACTCAGGTGACATCACTCCAGTAATGGGAATATGTTGGCCTGCCATCATGGCTGCTTTTCTCAGCTTCCCCCACAGCTTCTCCTCTCCAGGAGCAGCTCTTTGCTTTCCAAAACAGACTTAGCATGACAAGAGGCATGTGCACAGAGGGACAAACTAGATCCCAGAAATGCACACCCCAGAAATGCAGCCTCCAGCAGTTTTCTGTTGGGCAGAGGAGAAAGAAACAAAATGTGGAACCCCTTCCGGGTGTTGTTTTCTAAGTCAAGTTTCGCATTAGCAACTTCGCAGGGGAGTCCCTGTGCTTACAGAGCAGAGGGGAGCACCTGCTCAGGGCTCCCTTGGCTATCCCAGTGGGGCAAGTCAGACGCCCGAGAAGAGGCCCTGCATGTCCCGTGTCAGCAGTGGCCGGTCCCTGCGGCAGGACCGAGGGCTGCCCGTGGGCAGGAGGATCTCTGCTGCCCGCCTCCCTGGGCAGAGCAGAAAGGCGCTGCTCCTCGCCGGGAGCCAGCGGGGACGGCGGCTGCAAGCGCTCCTTCCCGGGCACCGCCGGCCCCCGCCGCCGCTGCGGTCGCGATTCCTCCCCGCTCTCGCGGGGGATTTCTGTCTGCGTGGGTGGGGGCAGGGGGGGGGGTGCCGGTGCCGGTGCCGGTGCCGGGCGGGCGGGGGCGGGGGAAGCCCGGGCGAGACTGGGGGGGGGGGGGGCCGGGCGGGGGGGCGGGCGAGGGGGCGGGCGGGCGGAGCGGCAGCGCCCCCTGGCGGGCCCGCCCGGGGCTGTCCCCCCGCCCCCGCCCCACAGGCCCGGCCCCGCCCGCGGCGGTTCGTGCCCGGCCGCAGCCCCGGCTCCTCTCCCCGTGTCTCTCAGGGCGCAGTAATACACCGCCGCGTCCCCGCGCCGGGGCCGGGCGAGCCACAGGGCGCTGGACCGGCGGTCTGCCGCCACCGACAGCCGCCCCGGCGGGTCCGTCAGCTTTTTGGAATCTTTAAGAGTGCTCACGAGGAATGCGGGGCCTCGGCCCGGGAGCTGACGGTACCAGTAGATGTACTCGGTGAACTGTTGTTGGGGTGTGAGCAGTTGATGCTGATGCTGGTGCCCTCGGTGGTCTCTGCCGACGGCTCCTGCTGCACCTGGGCTCTGACCACAGCCACTGCCGAAAGGAGAAGGAAAGACCAAACATCACCAAAGATCGCTCAGCTCTGGTGGCTCTTTTCCCAGAGAAACAGTCAGGAACAGTGGCAGTGAGACAGAGCTGGACTGGAACCAATGGCGACGTGTGCCCATCAACAGGGTGGAGAGTGGTCCTGGGGCAGGTGTGGGGCAAGGGGAGAGGTCTGGGAGGCAATGTGAAATTGCATGCAGAGAATCAGAATGAAAGTCAGGTGCATGGATGAACAGGTGGATGGATGGATGGATGGATGGACGGCGAGAGGGAGAGGAGACAGGAGAGTTGGGTGTGTTGCAGCGAAAGATGAAGGGTTGAATTCAGAAGAAGAATAAATGCTGAATGCACAGGGGCATGAGAGGATGTATGCACTAACGGTGTGGTGCAGGAAAGCAAACTCGTGCCTACAGACATGAAGGAAAGGGAGAGATGAGAGAGGGGTCTCAGGGTAGGAAGAGGGCTTAAGGATGCTAGATGCATGGAGAGATTGGTCAAAAGCTGGGTGGGTGGATGGATGGATGGATGGATGAAGAGAGGAGGAGCAGATGGGAGATGGGTTGTTACAGTGAAGGGCAGAGGGCTATAGTCAGGGCACTAAGAACTGCCACATGCACAGGGGAAAGAGTAGGTGCATGGAAACATGTAAGCAGGCTTGTGCCACCAGAGATGATGGCAAAATAGGGAGACTAGGAAGCGAGGACTCGGAGGGATGGAAGGGCGACGAGGGATGGCAGAGAGGCAGGGAGGGGGGCAGACACGCTGCAGAAGGAGAGGGAAGGCTTGGCGCTGGGCTCCCCGCGGAACAGCCCGGGCACAGCCCCCGCCCGCGTCCACCACCGCCAGCCCCGCGCACCCAGGAGCACCGCGGCCAGCGCCGCCAGCCCCGCGCCCCGGCACCGCCGCATCCCGCCGCTCCGCCGCCCGCGCCTCGCTGCCCCCGCCAGCCCCGGCTCTCTGCTCCGGCCGCGGCGCCTCCTCTCCGCCGCCTCCGCCAGCTCCGCCCCGGGGCTGAGCCCTGCGCCGGCGCCGCCCGGGCTGAGAGGGCGCAGGGGCTCTGCACGGGCACCACTTTGCTCCTGGGAAATGCCCTCTCCCGCTCCTCCAGCAAGGACACCTCCCCAGCAAGAAGCAGCCTGCGCAGCGCCAGCGGCAGCCTGGCACGGCAGCAGGGCCCTGAGCCAGGAGACGGACCAGCTTCCCAGAGCTGTCTCCGAGCTCAGGGGCTGCCAACAGCAGCCACTGATTTCCTGCGGATGGCAGGGAGGAGGCTGAGAGCCTCCCTCCCTTCAGCTGCCTCTCTGCACTCCCGGTGCAACGCCTAAAAGTTGTGCTGTGGCCAAGGGGCTCTGAGGACACATGTGCCCATGGGAGTGCAGGGTTCAGGGCAGGGCAGGGGAGAGGGGGAATCACTGAGTCAGAATCCAGGACCTCCAGAGGTCATCTACATCAACTCCCTCTTGGAACAGTTCGCATTAGATCTGGCTACTATTAGATGAGGTTTGCAGCAACTCCCAGGGAAGCGCATTCCAGTTCTTGTTATTTCTTTTAGCCTGTTGCTTATCTAGAAGTCGTGTTCCAGCAGCTGTTCATTGCCTCTACTCCTGTGGCAGAGCACTTCCGCAGTCTAGTCCATCTTCTCTTTTGCCTTTGAACAGGTAGTTCCTGGACCTGCTGGGAACAATCTGGCTAACAGAGATCAGTGTACTGCCTGTTCCCTGCGGTTGGCTGTTATCCCCAAACTTGCTGAGAGAGTGTCCTCCTTCCCACTAGTTGTGGCATTTGTGAAAACAGTAAACAGTGTTGTTCCTACTGCTGATCCCTGAGAGACTCCAGTAGTAAGTGTCTGCCAGATGGGCTTTGTTCCACTGATCACAACTCTTTCACCCCAGTAGTCCAGCCAATTTTCCACTCACCTTATTATCCTCCTTCTGAACCCATTTGTCACCAATTTGGTCATAAAGGAAGTATGGAGAATATGCCACTCCAGTTGTGTCCCGCCAGTGCTGAATAAGGGGTAGCAATCACCTCTTTCGACCTCTTGGCAATACTTGTGTCTAATGCAGCTGAGGGTGCCACTGGACTTCTTTGACACAAGGGCCCATTGCTGGCTCATGGCCAAGTTGGTGTCTACCAGAACCCCCAGGCTTTTTTCTGCAAAGCTGCTTTCTATCTGGGTGATCCCAAGCTGCCCTAGTGCATGAAATTGTTCTTCCCCAGGGGCAGGAATTTGCACTTCCCCTTCTTGAGCTGCACGAGGTTCCTATCAGCCCATTTCTCCATCTTGGCGAGGTCCCCATAGATGGTGGCGTGACCCTCTGGCCTATCAGCCACTCCTCACGGTTTGCTATCATCTGCAAACTTGCTGAGGGTACACTCTGTCCCATCATCCAGATCATTAAGAAGATGTTCAACAGGACCCAGTATTGATCCATGGAGTACACCACTAGTCATTGGCCTCCAGCTAGGTTTTGCACCACTGGTCACCACCCTCTGGGCCTGGCCATTCAGACAGTTTTCAATCCACCTCACTGTCTGCTCACTTAGCCCTTACATGAACAGCTTCTCTATGAGGATCTTATGGGCAACAGTGTCAAAGGCTTGTCCAGGTAGACAAGCTCCACTGCTGTCCCCGCATCTCCCAGTCCAGTCACTTCATCACAGAAGCTTATCAAGTTGATCAGGCATGACTTTCCCTTGGTGAAGCCATACTGACTACTCCTGATGACTTTCTTATCCTTAACATGCCTGGATTAGGCAGGCTTTCCATGATTAGATGCTCCATCTCCTTCCCAGGGATCAAGGTGAGGCTGAAAGGCCTGTAGTTCCCTGGGTTCTCCTTCTTGCCCTTCTTGAAGACAGGAGTGACATTTGCTTTCCTCCAGTCCTCAGGTACCCCTCTCAATCACCATGATCAACTGAAGATAATCATGAGTGACCTGGCAATGACATGAGCCAGTTCCCTCAGCATTTGTGGGTGCATTCCACCAGGGCCCATGGGCTTATGTATGTGCAGTTTATTTAAGGATTCCCTGACCTGATCTCCTTCCACCAAAGGTAGATGTCCTTTGCTTCTGACTTTCCCCCTGGTCTGCAGTTGTGATTTCTGAAGGCCAGTCTTGCTAGTAAGGACTGAGGCAAAGGCAGCCTTCAGCTTCTCAGTTTTTTCTGTATCCTGTGCCACCAGGGCCCCAATCTCATTCAGCAGTGGTCCTACATTTTCTGTATTCTTCCTTTTGTTACCTGTGTCCTTATAGAAGCCCTTCTTAACTGCCTTTGACATCCCTCACTAGACTTACTTCCAGCTGGGCTTTATCTTTCCTAACCTCATTGGACATTGTCTCTGTATTCCTCTCAGGTTACTTGTCCTTGCTTCCACCTTCTGTATGCTTCCTTTTGTGTTTGAGTTTGATCAGGAGCTCCTTGTTCATTCATGTAGGCCTCCTGGCATGCTTTCTGGAATTTGTCCTCATTGGGATGGGCTGCTCTTCAGCTTGGAGGAGGTGATCCTTGAATATTAACCAGCTTTCTTGGGCCCCTGTTCCCTCTAGGGCCTCATCCCAGGGGACTCTTCTGAGCAGATCTTTGAAGAAGCCAAAGTCTGCTCTCCTGAAGTCCAGGGTTGTGAGCTTGCTCTTCACCCTCCTCACTGCCCTCAGGATCCTGAACTCCACAGCTCATGGTCATTGCAGCCAAGGCTGCTTTTGCTTTTCACATCCCCAATGAGCTCTTCCTTCTTGGTGAGTATGAGGTGCAGCAGAGCCCCTGTCCTCATTGGCTCCATGTTCCTTTTATTCAGTACCTGTTCAGTCCAAGGTCTCAGCCCTGCCTGACACAGCACCAGGTTGATGAGTACATTTGGCATTGGCATGGACATGAGGTGGGTGTGTGTCCCACCCCAGACACCTTCAACACTGCATTGGAAACAGATCCACTCAGGGATGGACAGCACATGGTGAGCAGGATCTCTCAGCCCTTCTCCCTGTCCATAAAGCAAACCCCATCCTTTTGAACTCACTAGCACCGGGGAGGAGCAGCTGTGTATTGGCCTGGAGAGGCGGGAGAGGGGACTGCCAGCCATGCTGAGGCACTTCCAATATCGTTACACTGAATTAACCTATGGATCCAAACTGTTGTGAAACCATCCTTATCGTGACCTGAAATCAGCAGTAAAACAGTGTGAGTTTTGCAGAAGCAGAAAAAGGAGAGCTGAAGATAAAAAAGATTGCATTTCAGTGCCTGTGCTGTGGGTAGTTGTCTGCCAGGTTTGTTCTGTTGTTGTTCAGCAGCACTCAGGCTCCTTCTGGCCCTGGCTGCTTTGTGGAGCTTATGGACAGAGCAGTGGAGAGTCCCCTGCTGTGAACAGTGCATTCCCGTGTGACGAGAGACACACAAACACACATACTCATGTGCACCATCCTGGAATCATGCAAAATTCTGCACCCAGAAACACTTGCACAAATCCAGCATGCAGACAAGTGCAGACAAGAGAACACATGCATAAACATGACCAGCTGGGGACACCCTGGGGATAGCCCTGGCAGGGATTCTGGGGAGCATTCTGGGGAAGGACAAGGCCCTGAATGTGCTAATGGTGGTGCTTGGGTATCCAGGGAGACTGCACAGAGGGAGGTGTATTGGAGCTTTGAAGAAAACACTGTACTCAAGGAGTGACAAGACAGATCTTCTCTCTTGTGCCTTCCACTAAAGGCTTGAGATGCCCGTACATTAGCATGAGTAGCTGCTGCAAAGAAATCTGCTGGAGTGCCCTGTGCCAGCCTGTGCTGCACGTTGGTGGGTGTTACGACAGAAATAACCTTCCAGTATTTGAAGATGTGCATTTTATTTTCGTAACACAAAATAAAAGGCACCATGTCATGAGAGGAAAGCAGAAGCTCTCCCTGGACAGGCTCTGCGCAGTGTGTCTTCGGAAAATCTACCTAGGTCCATCTGATACTGCACAAACACAGGGTTCCCAGCAACTAAAGGGATGTAAGGTTTACTCGCTACGTATATTCCTCTTTTTATTCTATCATCTTACTAGAACAGCCATTTTATTATGTCATTTGCTGTCAGGCCTTTCTTTCTGAGATCTGAAAAGGACCCTTCACCACATGTTCCCCTATGCCCCTCCCTGGTGCAGAACAGCAGGAAGCAAAACCAGCCAGCAGAATTTTCATGGGATCATTGTTAGGTAGGATACGGTCAAACCCAGGAGCTGGGCCACTTCATGGCAACAGGGCCACAAAGAGCGCCAAAAGAGTAACACAGACGGACATAATTTGCCTTTACTGGACTCCTCCAGCGCGCGAGCTGAGTCCTCTGCCCACGCTGACATGTTTTGTTCTGGAAATGCTTGGGCCTCTCATCCTGTCACACAAAAGATGCCTTCACTGGGGAATGTTACGGATGCACGAAACCAAATCCAACAGATGTTAAAACTCAGATTTATTCTTCAGCAAAAGTTAGTTAGAAGTCCGGTAACATTTTATAAAACCACAGGCTCAATGATGTAAAGAGAATTAATACTACACGCCGACTTAAGAATCCCCAAGATTTAAAGTGATGGCTCAAAATGTGCCTATCACTCACCTAAAAGCTGAGGGCTCTCCCTCGAGGAGTTACCTTGGGCGGTGCCCGACCCGAGGGGGAGTCCCCGACTGCAGACCGCTGCTCCTAGGAGGACTGCCAACGTGTCGTCCGGCGGGACCCTGTTTATAACCCTGTCGAATCTGACCTGTGGTCATTTAATTCTATTGGCTAGGAGGGTCACCTTGGTGTACCTGGCACATCTCGATTGGCCAGTTCAAATTTCAACCTGCAGCCTCCAGGGTTTCCTTCCCCTTCTCCCTTCCTGGAGAAGTTTTGTTTCCTGTTGGCGGGATGGGGGTGGAATGTACTGCCACACTGGCATAAAGCAGGAAATGAGAAGACAGCAATTCAGGAAGCCAAAACACAGCCTATAGCATTAGGCGAGATGTTTTGCATTCAAGATGAGCTTGTCAGAAAATAATCACCTCTGCAAGGGATGCCTCTGGCAGCCTGGGGCAGTAAAGGTCCATGATAAAAGCCAGCCCAGCTCCTCACTCTCTCATCCACTTCTCTTGCCTCCATCTCCTTGGGAGTCAGGTGAGTCTCAAACCCCTTCTCCTTCTCTGCTTTCTGTAAAAGGAGGTGTCACTTCAATGGACCTCTCAGCTGATACCAGCTCTCTTCTATGTCAGATCTTGGGGCTGCTTGTCACAAGAACAGAAAGTGGGGAGAAGGTTAGACATGGAGGGAAGCTAGGACTGTACTAGGGTGGCTTCTGGACTCAGGGGCTAGGCATTAGCCACATATGTCCTGGTGGATTTTCTTGGGCCCTGGCAGGATGAGGCAAAGACGACCTCATAAATCTCTGCACAGCTTCTACCTCCCAGCCCTGCATATTCTTTGGCTCCCTCGTGGTGTGGTGACAGAATGCTCCTCACGCCTCCCATGTTTTGCTTCCTCCCTGCCCTCTCTCCCAGGTGCACCTCCAGCCCCAAGACATGTCCTGCTGTGATCAGTGCCAGCCCTGCCAGCCCTGCGGCCCGACCCCGCTGGCCAACAGCTGCAATGAGCCCTGTGTCAGGCAGTGCCAGAACTCCACCGTTGTCATCCAGCCCTCTCCTGTGGTGGTGACCCTGCCCGGCCCCATCCTCAGCTCCTTCCCGCAGAACACCGTTGTGGGCTCCTCCACCTCTGCTGCTGTTGGCAGCATCCTCAGCTGTGACGGAGTGCCAATCAACTCTGGGTGCTGTGACCTCTCCTGCATCACCAGCCGCTACTGTGGCAGAAGGTGCCCCCCCCCTGCAAAAGATGCTGGCAACGGCCTGCCATAAGGACTCCTAGGAACCCAGAAGATGCTGCGGACAGAGGATCAAAATTCATGCTGTGTTTTCAGACTAGCTGGTCACCTCTGGCTTGCCCTGCAAGGGCAGCGTGGAAGGGACCAGCCTGGGCTCTCTGAAAACATGGCCAATGTCTACCTTTCCTCTCTTCCACTCACCTTTCTCTCCTTCCTTTGTTGTCTTGTGCTCCCCTCAAAGCCTGCTTGTGAGGACCCCAGAAACCAGCCTGGAGTGACATGCTAGGGCCTCCTTTTTGCCAAGGTCAACAAATGGCCGGGGGCAAACTCTGCCACAGGAAAAGGGGAACAGATTCTTGGCTGCTCCTGCTCCTTCTGCACTGGGGGCCTCCCCTTGGAGTGACCTCATTTCCCTCTTAGAGTCATTAAAAAATTGCTGCAACCCTACCTTTGTCCCTTACGTGGTCTTTCCATCTGCATATGACTGCTGAAAGAGGGAGATGTGCTTTGGGGGCAAATAGTTGGGAGCACCAGGGGACCCTTCATCACTCCTAGAGGCATGGGAGGGTGAGACACACTGCAATGAGTTCTCTTTCAGGCACTGCCTTTTGAAGCTGAGAAATCTAGAATCATAATAGTTTGGGTGGAAGGGACCTTTAAAGGTCATCTAGTCCAACCCCCCTGCATGAGCAGGGACATCTTCAATAGATTAGTTCGCTTAGAGCCCAGTCAACCTGAACTTGAATGTTTCCAGGATGAAAGTCTGCCAACCTCTCTGGGCAAACCTGTTCCAGTATTTACCACTCTCATGTAAAAATGTCTTCCTTATACTAGTCTGAATCTACCTTCTTTTAGTTTAAAACCCATTACCCTTGTCCTATTGGAACAGGCACTGGTAAAAAGTTGTCCCCAACTTCCTTATAAGCTCCCTCTAAGTACTGAAAGGCTGCAATAAGGTGTCCCCGGAGTCTGCTTTCTCCAGGCTGAACAACCCAACTCTCCAGCCTTCTTCAGAGGAGAGGTGTTCCATCCCTCTATAGTTTTCATGGCCCTCCTCTGGACTAGCTCCAACAGGTCCATGTCTTTCCTGTGCTGAGGACTCCAGAGCTGGACTCAGTACTCCAGGTGGGGTCTCACCAGGCAGAGTAAAGGGGCAGAATTACCTCCCTCGACCTGCTGGCCATGCTTCTTTTGATGCAGCCAGGATACGGTTGGCCTTCTGGGCTGCAAGGCACATTGGGCTCATGTCCAGCTTTTCATCCACTAAAGAAGGCATCCCTAGTACTCCACTGCCAAAGGCCATCAGTCCATGCCTTGCTGCAACTCTGCTTTGAAATACTCCCTGGTCCTAGAGTATGTCATGTGAACAGGAATCCTGACAACGCTGTGTCCTCAGGAGAATTATGTGGGCACGTGGGTAGTCCCGGGGATGTCAGCAGTCCCCAAGCTCTTGGGGAAGAGTGCTGCTCTTGCTTTAGCTGGAGCTGTGCTGGGCAAGGAGGCTCAGAAGACAATGTGCCAAAGGATGGCAGGAATTGGGAAGGGGTAAATAGCCTTGGGGACGGCCCACAGTCCCTACTTTGCCTGCTCCTTCTCTCCATAACCAATCTAGGGCATGGCCAGCACGCCTGGGCATGGGCAGCAGGGACAGGTCCCGCTTGCAGCCCTATCACCTTCAGCACAGCTTCTGGCATGGCCCCCTCTTGCCTACATGTGTAGGGCTGAGGTGTTCACAAGTTAGTATTGGTATCAGCTACAGCAGGCCACACGCTGGAGTCCCTGTCCCTGGACCCAACCACCCCCTTGGGTGAGACGAAGACAGGCCCAGGACAGTGACTGGTGCCAAATATGCAACGTTGCTCTGTGCTGCCTTGTGTTCCTCAAGCACAGTTTTCCTGAGGCCCAGGAACTCTACAGCCTCACACATGCCGCAACTCAACTCTGGTCCGGAAAGCTGCCATGTGAGAGGAGATACTTCCAGCTCCTCATAGACAGGCAGTGACAGTGGGATTTTATTCTACACTCAGCAGAATCCGTGACCTGTCCCTGAATGGCACAGGGCATGCACCTGCCCAACCACAGGGCAACATTGGAGTGCCTTCCCCAGGCACCAAGCTCCTTTAGCATTCCCAGAGCCCTAAGGCTGAAGTGGCCCTTGGTTCCGTGCAACACCACTGCTCCCTACACGCAGGCGAATGTCTTCCCACAGCTGCAGATTCTGGGACCTGTGGGTGGGGTTTGCCTTCACACAGACCCCACACACCACCAGCACCACAGGACCAGGACAGAGGGCAGGGTCATTCCTACATGGTGTGAGGATGGGGGGTGCACCTCGCCCCAGGCCAGGTTTTGTGGGAGAGAGGGCTGAGTGAGATAACCAGGTAACCAAGGACAATGAGCATCAGGACCAAGCCCACCTAGACCCAATGCAACCATGGGTCCAGCTCTGGCTCGGTTCTGGCCCACAGTCTCTATGAGAGCTCAGATCTAGCACAGGCCTGCCCCAGCTCTGCCCTATCTGTGCCTGTGTCTGGCCTGGGCTACTCTTATCCTCTGGCCTGGCCAGGCTCCTAGATAGTCCACGGCAGTCGCTGGGTGGAGCCTTCACTGTCCTCTCTTGAGTCTGGCCTTGGTCTGAGCCCAGCACCAGCTCTGACCCTGGGACTGAGACCTCCCACACATCTGTTGCCTAAGTTACAGCAATAATCAATAGATGCTTTGGGGGGTAGAATTTCTCCTGTCTCAGACAGAAGTCTGAGAGGGACCAAGTTCTCTTGTTTTTTCTTAGCAGAGCCCTACACCAGGGAAACTTTTGTGTTTACCCAGCAACTGTCTCCCTTGGGCCCATGTTTATCCAAGACCCGTGAGCATGGTGGTGAATACACGTCCTCATAACCAGCCTGGAGAGCACCGGCTAGCACTTTTCTTGGCAGATCAGAACCCACACAGAGTTTTTTGACTCATGTGCTTACCCTCCAAAGAGTGCTCCTTCCTGAAGGCATCATGGCCCTTTTTAAAACACAATATTATGGATATTGCTTTCCAGAGGAAACAACTGCAGTATACTCTCCAGGGACTGCTTGTCGTGGTTTAGGCACAGCCAGCAACTAAGCATCACATGGCCACTTGCTCAGTCCTCCCCCTGGTGGGATGCAGACAAGACTCAGAAGAAAAAGATAAAAAACTTGTGGGTTGAGAAAGGACAGTTTAATAGGACAACACAAGGAGAGAAGAAATAATAAAAAACAATAATACTAATAAAAGGATATACGAAGCAAGTGATGCACAATGCAATTGCTCACCACCTGGAACCCCATGCCCTGTCCGTTCCTGAGCCAAGAATCCCCCCTCCCCCTGGCCAACTCCCCCAGTTTATATACTGAGCATGACATCATATGGTATCGAATATCCTCTTGGGTAATTCAGGCCACCTATTCTTGCTGTGTCCCCTCCCAGCTTCTTGTGAAAATTAACTCTGTCCCAGCCAAACCCAGGACACGTGTGGATATCACAGTGTCTTCTTCCTACATCACCGCAACAATAGATTACCTTTTAAACAGATTTTAAAACTGTATTCCAATAATCTAGTACAAAATGATCAGATGCTGATGTGTTTTGAAAAATGTGAAGATAGATCTTTCCCCATGACCACAGCTACTCAAAGTATGTTTTAGAAGACCCAGACCAGCATTGCTTGCAGCAATTATCATAAATGTATTCTGCAAATAAAACTTACAACACAATTGCAAGGCTGAGTGTGTGCTCTTTAAGCAGCCCAGCCCAGCTGTTCCACCTCACCTGATGTTTTTTAAGTGGACACTAACAGACAAAAAAGTTTGAAGATTTTGTGAATACAAACCCCTCCATGGCAGAAGGGGTTGGACTAGATTACCTTTTAAAGGTCCCTTCCAACCTAAACCATGCTATGATTCCATGATTCTATGAATATTTCAGTTTCAACAGTAAACTTTATAGGATGCTGTGTGTAGTGCTTCTCAGCCCTCATCGGTTACTTTTAGTTGTCCCCAGAGAACCTGGTTGTTGTCCTGTGACAGAAGATGGGGCATTCATCATAGGTTTCCATAAAAACATTCCAGTCTCTAGGTGTTCTCAGGCTAGATGGCCACAAGACTGAAGGACACATTGGACTAAATCAAACAGACTGGACCCCTTAATGACATCTCCTTTGTATACAAAACTTCCCTGATTTTCCCAAGAAGAAAAATGCTTGTGCTGCCCTACTTAACCTAGAAGAACTTGCGCATTCTTCCAATACCGTGGATGCACATTATCAGGCACTTCCTAAACAACAAGTAGTCCTTAGGAGTCTCCAGGGGTTTTTTCACTCCTGTCTTGTTTTCTTCTGGAAAAGCAGGAGTTATTTTCCTCTGTTGGGAAGGAGAGTTCTCACACCAAACTCAAAAACATAGCACTGTACCAGCTACTAGGAAGACAATTAACTCTATCCCAGCTGAAACCAGAACAGTATCCACCCCTTATTCTATACCATTGACATCATGCTTAGTTCCCATACCTTCAGTTACATCCTGGTCAATCATCACCACCTTTTCCATCCTATGAGATTATATATATGTATATATATGTATACACACAGAGACATATCATTCCTTTAGTTTATGGGTCATGTTCATAAAGAGTTCATTGAGTTCATTTAGCTCCTGACTCTGGGCTCCATTTGTCATAACAGTCTTTCTGGGCAGAAGGAGTAGTGCAAAGTCCTTCCAGTCGGCAGAGCAGAATTGGGCTTCGGTGCGGTATGGCGAGCAGGTGACATTGGACACAGCAGGAGGATGGTGTGCACCATTGGATTGTTACATGCTGGAGTCAGTTCTGGTTCCATCACTACTGCGCTCTGCTCAGTTTTCACGTTGCTCCAAGTCCTGTCCAACCTGACCTTGAAAAATTCCAAGAATGGGGCATCCACAATGTCTCTGGGCAACCTGTTCCAGAGTCTCACCACCCTAATCAAAAAAGGTTTCTTCCTTATGTCAAATCTAAATCTATTTTTTTCGCTTTAAAACCATTACTCCTTCTGTCACTAACAGGCCCTGTGTCCTGGTTTCAGCTGGGATAAAGTTAATTGTCTTCCTAGTAGCTGGTACAGTGCTATGTTTTTGAGTTCAGTATGAGAAGAATGTTGATAACACTGATGTTTTCAGTTGTTGCTAAGTAATGTTTAATCTAAAGTCAAGGATTTTTCAGCTTCTCATGCCCAGCCAGCAAGAAGGCTGGAGGGGCACAAGAAATTGGCGCAGGACACAGCCAGGGCAGCTGACCCAAACTGGCCAATGGGATATTCCATACCATGGGACATCACATCCAGTATAAAACTGGGGGGAGTGGAGGCGGGGGGATCGCTGCTCAGGGACTAACAGGGCATCTGTTGGTGGGTGGTAAGCAATTGCATTGTGCATCACTTGCATATTCCAATCCTTTTATTAATTCTATTGTCATTTTATTAGTGTTACCATTATCACTATTAGTTTCTTTCTTTCTGTTCTATTAAACCATTCCTATCTCAACCAACGAGTTTTACTTCTTTTCCCGATTTCCTCCTCCATCCCACTGGGGTGAGGGGGACGTGAGTGAGCGGCTGCATGGTGCTTAGTTGCTGGCTGGGGTTAAACCATGACAGTCCTTTTGGTGCCTAATGTGGGGCTCAAAGGGTTGAGATAACAACAAGCCTAACCAGTGCTTGTTAAAATGGAATTTGTTACAAGCATTTATTACATTGGTCTAATAGTCGCTGGTCACTATGTTGATTTATGAGTTCTTAGAGTTGTGGCACTTGTTTTTAGAGTTCTGTTATGCATCACCTCACTTGCTGTATGTAGTCCCTGTGCTGCTGCTTATCATCCGTGGGTGGTGGATTAAGGTTTTCGCTTTGATGTATTGTGGTAATACTGGTTTATGGTCTGATAAATTAATCGGTTGTGGGACTAATCCGGTGTTTGCACTCAGGCATTGTTGTCACCTCTATACTTTGGGAGACATCTGTGGGAAGCTATTAATAATTACACCATTCACCCTTCCTCCTCAGAGAGCCAATCTATGGGTGAGACATCTTTCTTCCCCAGTCTAGTTACAATGGCGTTTGAGAATTTTGGAAAATTTGAAAACCCTTGGGATGTTGAGACCAGTATGGTCCTATTGCTAGGAACTAGCATATTCCTGAATGTGGTTCAGCTCTTGTTTAAGGTTAACAACTATTTTAGAAGGTCACCCAGAGGTCTGCCCCGAGGCTGGATAATTATGAGTGGCAGGGTGTGTGGGGTAGTATGGGCAATGCCTAGGGCGGTGTTCCAAAACACCTCCAGTGTTTGGAAGTTCACCCTTGGACAGTGCAGAATCCTGAAAAACTAGCAGAACATTTGGAAAAAGTATGCTGTCATCACCCTGACAATTCCAGGGAGACACAACTCACTGCAATGTGCTGGGGCCTGGCCCATGCCTATCGAACCCTGTTCAATACCACTCAGTATCCTCAAGGGGAAGAGAAGGACTCTGGATCTGACAACAAGGTGACAGGCACTGCAGCCGCTCCAACCCCCACATCAGTATCAGTTGCTCCCGTACAGAAAAAGAAATATACAAAAAAATCAGTTCACTTAGCAAAGGATGAAAGTGAACCAGGGTCATCACGGGAAACAGGAGGAAGAGGCAGAACCAGAGGTAATCACCCGATCTCTATCCTTGAGTGAGCTGTGGGATATACGAAAAGATCTGTATAGGTGAGCATTTATCACTTGGCTTCTCCAACGCTCGGATAGTGGGGCTAGTAGCCTGGAATTAGAAGGTAGGGAAGCCAAGCAGCTGGGATCACTTGCCAGGGAAGGTGGCACTGACAAGACAATTGGAAAAGGGGCACCAGCCCTTAGCCTCTGGAGGTGACTCCTCTCAAGTGTGAAGAAAAAGTACCCCTTTAAGGATGATTTTGTATGTCAATCAAGCAAGTGGACCCACCATGGAGAGCGGTATTCAATACCTGAGGGAATTAGCTGTCCTAGAGGCAATTTATTGTGACTCAGACAATCCACAATTGCCTAAAGATCCAGACGAAGTCCAATGCACACGACCCATGTGGTAGAAGTTTGTACAGAGCGCACCATCATCCTATGCCAACTCACTGGCAATAATGACCTGGAAAGATGAAGAGGCACCGATGGTGGATGAAATCACTCACCAACTCCGGCAATATGACGAAAATCTTTCCTCCCCCATATAAGCCTGCACTGTGGCTGTGGACAAGCTGTCCCAGCATGTCTAGCAAGTCAAAGAGGATATGTCCCCACTCCTCACCTGTAAGGACCAATGTCTCAGCTATTAGAAGTGAGCGTTCCTCTGTCGGAGGGAGAGAATATAGAAGGTACACAGCACGAGTTGCCCTGTGGTTCTACCTATCTGACCATGGAGAGGACATGAGGAAATGGAATGGAAAACCTACCTTGGTCCTAGATGCACGGGTACATGAGTTGTGAGGAAAAGCCACCACAACAGGGAATTTTCCCAGGAAAATGCTGCTCCAGTTTCCAAACAGAGTAGAAGGGCTGATCTTATTTCTGATCCTTTTGAAGGAACTTCTGAGCCAATTTACAAGAAGTGAGTACTGGATACTCTAATCAGAATTAGAGGGGCCCTGCCTCTAGCCAGGTGGAGGAAGGGATAACCAGGTCTATTGGACTGTGTGGATTCCATGGCCTGGCACATTAGACCCACAGGAGTACAAGGCTTTAGTAGACACCGGCACACAGTGTACTCTAATGCCATCAAGCTATAAAGGGGCAGAACCCATCTGTATTTCTGGTGTGACAGGGAGATCCCAAGAGTTAACTGTATTGGAGGTTGAAGTAAGCCTAACTGGGAATGAATGGCAGAAACATCTCATTGTGACTGGTCCAGAGGCTCTGTGCATCCTTGGCATAGACTACCTCCGGAGAGGGTATTTTAAGGACCCAAAGGGGTATCGATGGGCTTTTGGTATAGCTGCCTTGGAGACGGAAGGAATTAAACAGCTGTCTACCTTGCCTGGTCTCTCTCAAGACCCTTTGATTGTGGGGCTGCTGAGGGTTGAAGAACGAGTGCCAACTGCTACCACAATGGTGCACCGGCGGCAGTATCACACCAACTGAGACTCCCTGGTTCCTATCCACAAGCTAATTCATCAACTGGAAAGCCAAGGAGTGATCAGCAAAACTTGCTCACCCCTTAATAGTCCCATATGGCCAGTGTGGAAGTCTAATGGGGAGTGGAGACTAACAGTTGACTATTGTGGCCTGAATGAAGTTACGCCACCACTGAGTGCTGCCGTGCTGGACATGCTAGAACTTCATTATGAACTAGAATCAAAGGCAGCCAAGTGGTATGCCACAACTGACATGGCTAATGCATTTTTCTCAATCCCTTTGGCAGCGGAGTGCCAGCCAAAATTTGCTTTCACCTGGAGAGCCGTCCAGTACACTTGGAATCGACTGCCCCAGGGGTGGAAACACAGCCCCACCATTTGCCATGGACTAATCCAGACTGCACTGGAAAACGGTGACGCTCTGGAACACCTGCAGTACATTGATGACATCATCATATGGGGCGACACAGCAGAAGAAGTCTTTGAGAAAGGGAAGAAAATAATCGAAATCCTTCTGAAAGCTTGGTTTTGCCATAAAAGAAATTAAGGTCAAGGGACCTGCACAGGAGATCCAGTTTTTAGGATAAATGGCCAGATGGACATTGTCAGACCCCAATGGATGTGATTAACAAAATAGCAGCTATGTCTTCACCAACTAATAAAAAGGAAACACAGGCCTTCTTAGGTGTCGTGGGTTTTTGGAGAATGCATATTCCAAATTACAGTCTGATTGTAAGCCCTCTCTATCAAGTGACCCAGAAGAAGAACGATTTTAGATGGGGCCCTGAGCAACAACAAGCCCTTGAACAAATTAAACGGGAGATTGTTCATGCAGTAGCCCTTGGACCAGATCAGGCAGGACAAGATGTTAAAAATGTGCTCTACGCTGCAGCTGGAGAGAATGGCCCTACCTGGAGCCTCTGGCAGAAAGCACCTGGGGACACCTGAGGCCGACTGTGTGGATTGTCCGGCTCATAGTTCGCAAATGAGTTTCACCATGTCTAGTGCACACAGGCGACTCGTGGGGGGTTACAAAAGTGACCCAGCCTTGGGTTGCCTTGAGGCCCTGCCTCTCTGCAGAGATGACTCATGGGGGAGCTGTGTAGACAGCTTAGCCCCGGGTTGTCTGATAAACCCTAAAGTAAACAGGGCAGTGGCTGCACCATTCAGAGAACCAAAACCTGAACTGAGCCTTGAAATCCCTTAACAAATAGTATGCCCTGAGTCTCAATCCAACCACTATTCAGTTGCTGAGGAAGCAAGGTAAAAAAAACCCAAACCTGGAGGGTTTCAGCTTCAGTTTCAAATGACAACCTTGTGTATTCAAACAATCACAGACCAACAAAGGAAAGATAAGGGGAAACTCCACTCAGATATACATAATCCATTTAAGCCTATATCATAATCCACTCAGATGTAGTCATACACACCATTCCACAAGTCGGGGGATAAAAACTCTAAGATTCAGGTTGGAAATGGGGGAGTCACTTCTCCAACTATACAGTTGGCTTGCAAAAGAAACACCCTCCCCCGCCCCACCTTGATCGGGACGCTGGTTGAGGTAACTCCCCTGGGATTGAAAGCCCTTACCTGGAGGGGTAAGTGAATATTGTTTATGCTTTAAGATTGTAACGCGTGTGTGCTTGTGGTTGTCTGTGAATCACTTGTGGTTGTAATAATGTACTACTCTTGCCTTAAAAATTGCAATAGTGCATTCCTCCATTGTATCTGTAAATCTTGTAATTGTAAAACCTGCAATAGTGGTGTGTTAAGTCTGTAGTGAAGTTCAAATAAATCATTTGCTTGAACCTTGCAGTTAAGTCTGTGAGTGAAGTTCAAGTCATTTTCTTGAACCTTGCAGTTAAGTCCTTTCCCGTCACACCAACCCCTGGGGTTTTGGAGTCGAGGATATCAAGGATCCGAGGATAGCTATACCCCAACTGAAAAAGAGATATTGGCAGCTTATGAAGGAGTTCAAGCTGCCTCAGAAGTGGTTGGTACTGAAACACAGCTCCTCTTAGCACCCTGACTGCCAGTGCTGGGCTGCATGTTCAAAGGGAAGGTCCCCTCTACACATCACGCGACTGATGCCACATGAGTAAGTGGGCCGCACTGATCACACAACAGGCTCGCATAGGAAACCCCAGTCACCCAGGAATTTTAGAATCACAGACTGGCCAGAAGACAAAAATTTTGGAATGTCGCCAGAGGAGGAGGTGAGACATGCTGAAGAGGCCCCACTGTATAATAAACTGTCAGAAAATGAGAGGCAATATGCTCTGTTCACTGACGGATCTTGTCGCATTGTGGCAAAACATGGGAAGTGGAAGGCTGCTGTATGGAGTCCTATATGACAAGTCACAGAAACTGCTGAAGGAGAAGGTGAAACAAGTCAGTTTGCAGAGGTGAAAGCCATCCAGCTAGCGCTAGACATTGCTGAAAGAGAAAAGTGGCCAGTGCTCTATCTTTATGCTGATTCATGGATGGTGGCAAATGCCCTGTGGGGGTGGTTACAGCAATGGAAGCAGAGCAACAGGCAGCGCAGAGGTGAACCCATTTAGGCTACTGCATTGTGGCAAGATATTGCATCCTGGCTAGAAAACCTGGTTGTAAAAGTACATCGTGTACATGCTCAGGTACCAAGAGTTGGGGCACTGAAGAACCTCAAAATAATCAACAGGTGGATCAGGCTGCCAAGATTGAAGTGGCTCAGGTGGACCTGGACTGGCAACATAAGGGTGAGCTATGTATGGCTCGATGGGCCCATGACACCTCAGGCCATCAGGAAAGAGATGCAACATATAGATGGGCTCGTGATCGAGGGGTGGACTTGACCAGGGACACTATCGCACAGGTTATCCATGAATGTGAAACATGTGCTGCAATTAAGCAAGCCAAGCAGTTAAAGCCCCGGTGGTATGGAGGATGATGGCTGAAATATAAATATGGGGAAGCCTGGCAGATTGACTATATCACGCTCCCACAAACTCGCCAAGGCAAGCACCATGTGCTTACAATGGTAGAAGCAACCACTGGGTGGCTGCAAACATATCCCATGCCCCATGCCACCGCCCGGAACACTATCCTGGGCCTTGAAAAGCAGGTCTTGTGGTGACATGGCAGTCCAGAAAGAATTGAATCAGACAACAGGACTCATTTCCAAAACAACCTCATAGACACCTGGGCCAAAGAGCATGGCATTGAGTCGGTATATCACATCCCCTATCATGCACCCGCCTCCAGGAAAATTGAACAATACAATGGACTGTTAAAGACTACATTGAGAGCCATGGGGGGTGGAACCTTCAAACATTGGGATACACATTTAGCAAAAGACATCTGGTTAGTCAACACCAGAGGATCTGCCAATCGGGGTGGCCCTGCACAGTCAGAACTTTTACGTACTCTAGAAGGGGACAACATCCCTGTAGTGCACATAAAAAATACATTAGGGAAGATAGTCTGGGTTACTCCTGCCTCAGGCAAAGGTAAACCCATTCGTGGGATTGCTTTTGCTCAAGGACCTGGATGCACTTGGTGGATGATGCAAAAAGATGGGGAAGTCCGATGTGTGCCTCAAGGGGATTTGATTTTAGGTGAGAATAGCCAGAATTAAACTGTATTACATTAGTTGCTATATAACCCTGCTACTGTAAGTTATTGTTACTATAATTGTTATATGCTATATCCATAGTACTACAGTAAGAATCACTTGGATCAAGCAAGAATGAACTGTGATAAAACTGAGCAGAGCACAGTAGTAATGGAACCAGAACTGACTCCAGCATGCAACAATCCAATGGTGCACACCATCCTCCTGCTGTGTCCAATGTCACCTGCTCGCCATACCGCACTGAAGCCCAATTCTGCTCTGCCGACTGGAAGGACTTTGCACCACCCCTTCTGCCCAGAAAGACTGGTATGACAGATGCAGCCCAGAGTCGGGAACTAAATGAACTTAACAAACATTTTATGAACATGACCCATAAACTAAAGGAATGATATCTGTGTGTGTGTATACATATATATAGATGTATCATTGTTTATATGTCTCAAAGGGATGGAAAAGGTGATGATGATTGACTGGCATGTAACTGAAGGTATGGGAACTGAGCATGATGTCAATGGTATAGAATAAGGGGTGGAAACTGTCCTGGTTTCAGCTGGGATAGAGTTAGTTGTCTTCCTAGTAGCTGGTACAGTGCTATGTTTTGAGTTCGGTATGAGAAGAATGTTGATAGCAGTGATGTTTTCAGTTATTGCTAAGTGGTGTTTAGTCTAAAGGATTTTTCAGCTTCTGATGCCTAGCCAGAGAGAAAGCTGGCGGGGGGGGAACAAGAAGTTGGGAGGGTACACAGCCAGGACAGCTGACCCAAACTGGCCAATGGGGTATTACATACCACGTGATGTCACATCTAGCATATAAACTGGTGGAGTGGGTGTGGGAGGATCACCACTCGGGGACTAACAGGGCGTCGATCAGCGGGTGGTAAGCAATTGCACTGTGCATCATTTGCATATTCCAATCCTTTTATTATTACTGCTGTCATTTTAGTAGTTATCATTATTAGTTTCTTCCTTTCTGTTCTACTAAACTGTTCTTATCTCAACCCATGAGTTTTACTTCTTTTCCTGATTTTCTCCCCCATCCCACTGGGGTGGGGGGCAGTGAGTGAGCAGCTGCGTGGTGCTTAGTTGCTGTCTGGGGTTAAACCACGACATAAGGTCTCCCCAGGGCCTTCTCTTCTCCAGACTAAACAATCCCAACTCTCTCAGCCTTTCTTCATAGGAGAGGTGCTACAACCCTCTGATCATTTTTGTGGCCCTCCTCTGGACTTGCCCTAATAGACTCTGCAGTTTCTTCCCACAGTCAGTGAAGACATCAGCTTACACAAGGGACTTACCCCATCTGAAAGCAGATGTGCACAGTAAATGGCATGAACCATCTTTCTGGAAACACAGATTGTGCAATTGACCAGTCATGGCCTCTGAACTGCACAGCTAGCATAAGCTCACAGCAAGGCCTGCATGCCTGGTCATGTGCGCATGGCTTGCTTCATCATGCGATCGGAAGTGAACCCCTCAGCTGTCCTTCCAGAGCCTACAAGCATCTCCATCCCATGGCTAAACCCCGTAGCCATGTCCATGGTACTCTAGGGCAGATAGACAGCAGGGAGAGGGCTTCATGGTCAGCGAATGGGCTCAAGCTGTGCACATTACTCTCGTTAGCTGCATCTCCCCCTCACATCAAGTGCAGATCAGTTTTCTCTCAACCACATTGATACCTTGGTCACAGGACTTGCAGAAGATGACTCTGTCAAGTCCAACACCTGTGTGGTGGCCCTGGACAGTGTAGGCAGCATCTCTCTGGGTGTGAGTCTTCTCAACTAACTCTAGATGTCTAGAGGTAGAGACTTGTGTGTGTATGTGTTGTCTAAACCAGCTGTCTAGTTTATCTTGAGTGTCAACAGAAGAAAAATTAGTGCTTGTAAGGCATGGATTGCCTGATCTGTATGAGATAGCATCTTTTGAAAGGGCTAAACTGACACTTGACAGTGCCTATTTCTCTCCACTGATAATGAATGGAGCAAAGATGAGAAGCTTACCTGGAGACACCTGCTCTGGAGGCAGGGGAGATCAATTTTCCTCTGCTCACCTCTTGACTTTGTGCTTAGATCTTACTTAGATCTTTACTTCAATGAAGACTGAAGACTTAGGCCTTAACTGCAGTTAGAGGCTCTGAAATGAGGTAGGTGAATCCCTTACCTTACTCCCTCTGTATTCATGTGTCCATAGTTGCCTTTAGTTATGTCCCACCCTGGAGGTTTCAAGACCACATTACTATCCAGCACCAAATACTTGACACTTCCAGTCTCTTGGGCATAGCTATTTCAGACACCTCCTGCCTGTCAGGAAATGGCTACACAAGAGACCACTGAGTTCCTGACAAGGTTCACATACCACAGCTGCAGGCAGGAGGCAAACACCCAGCCTGACAGCAACTTTAGAGAATTGCATTGCTGTTCTTTAATTGGCGTGTGTGAAGAAAGAGCATTATCCACCTCTGACAAGCCCATGAGTTCCCCCAGAGATCAAACTCCCTGTGGCACACAGAGGGAAAACAGAAACCTGTCTCCTAGGTGTGGCCAGTTTGAGCTTCAGTGTGTTAATGAGGTGGGTGTGGGGATGTTCTTACCCTAACGATGCTGGTGACTCTCTGATGTATGCTCTCACTATATGGAGCTAAATTGGAGAGATTTTACACTGTATGTGTCCACACAAGGCTCCCCTTTGTGGAAGTACAGTGGTGGCTGTGAGGGGGAAAGAAATTTGGGAGCACAAGCTGTCAATACCTGCTAGGTAAATGGAGAGGAAATAATGTCAGGCAATTGTGTACAGCTTGAAGTGCATTGGCAAGGGGAGAGCTGTTCATCCACACTTCTGACATCACTGCATCCAGAGCTCCTCCAATAAATCAACCTCTTTCCAATGTTGTCCCTCAGCGAAGGAGACCATGGCTTCATGGCTTCAATTGCAGGATGGTACATGTAGAGATGTCTTTTGGATCATTTCCATCGGCTGAGCTGGTGAGTGAAGCCTCCCCAAGACCTCTAGCATAGACTTCCAATGCTTTGCATGTTTAAGGAGAGCTGGGTTTAGGGGTTTTCCTCTGCTCTTTAGCCACATGAGATTTCTGGTACGTATTGCTAAGGAGGAAGAAAGGAGAGAAAGGGATCCTTCAGATGGTGGTTCAGCTCCATCTGTCTTAGACATTCACCTGAGAATGAGATCATTTCTGCACTAGAGAACTGATCAAGAATCCTCCCTTGTCTGCAGGGAGGGCATAAATTATATCCAGCAGTTCAGCTGGTTTCTCAGCAGAACTGCCTTGGTGGGGATTCAACTAAGAGGATTTTGCCTTCAACCACTGAGGCATGGATATGTCTGCCCAAGTTGAGAGGTCTGACTTATTCATCTAAGCTGCTTGCTAGACTCCTGCCTTAGCCCTTAGAGACAACCTGGCACTTCTAAAGGGCTTTTAGCCATGCATATAAGACAAGATGAGCCATCTCCCTCGTGCCTTTGCTCTGTCCATGGAGAAAGGGGGTAAGCTGAGGAGGTGAGATAGGAGTATTTCGCTGTAGATCTTTCAGCTTCGTCAGCAGAAGTCCTTCCCCTGACTCTGAGATGGCAAAATTACAGAGGTGAATCCTACCCCTAGCTATGCTGAGAAGCAGACATCAGTGGAGGAAATGGAGGTATTTGAAAAGCTTCCTGTGCTGAGACTTGGAAGAAAGCAAATATACAAGACCATGAGTCCTTGAGTAATGACTGTCATACTAGCCTGCTGCCCTGTGTCACTGCCATCTCAGTCCAAATTTCTTGTGATAAACTGACCTAGAAGAGGTGAGAAACTCTCTTCCAGTACCACATTGTCATGACAGTTTTCTCATCCCTCAGTCTCATTGGCTGAAATCACAACTCAGTATTGCCTGCCTTGAAGAGTGCAGGTAATGTTATTCCCTTCCTCTACAACAGCCTTTCACATAGCTGGAGACCCTCAGCCTGCCATCCAGTTTCCTAAATGGGATTTTCATCTCAGGGAAGCAATTGCATTCACCATGTTCTAAAGGAGATGCCAGAGCTTGATCTGATAAATAATTCTCCACGTTCATTTGATGGTGTAGGCCTGACCTTCAGGGTCAGTTCTAGTTGTTCAAATGTGTTTCTGCAGCAAAGGATTTCCCTGGCAATTTTAACTTAGGGTAGATACCATTTTCCCATGCTCTGCACCAACTACTTTTGCAGGGATGGTGGTTTTGTTTCACTACTAGTGCATCTAGTAGTATCTGCAGTAGCATCTGAAGGACCAGCACAGGCATGCAAGCTCACAGAAACATTCCTGTCTTTGCAGATGAACCTCCACACTTGGGAGGACATGGCAAATGGGGACAGGTGTGGAAGAATTCATCCTTCTTGGCTTCCCAGGCACGTGGCATTCTCGGGTCTCCCTTGTGGTGGTATTTGCACTGACATACTCCCTGACAGTAATAGGCAATGCATGCATCATAGCTCTGGTGTGGATGAACAGCAACCTACAGACCCCAATGTACTTCTTCCTCTGTAATCTCTCCTTTCTAGAGATCTGGTACACTACGGGCATTGTTCCCAAAGCCATAGGAGTCGTGCTGGGGACTAGCCAGACCATCTCCTTCAGAGTCTGCATCCTCCAGTTGTTTTTTCTTCTCTCCCTAGGCTCCACTGAGTGTTTTCTCCTGTCTGTCATGGCCTATGACCGCTACTTAGCCATATGCTACCCCTTGAGATACAGCTCCCTCATGAACAGCGTCCTCTCTGCTCGGCTAGTGCTCAGCTCCTGGCTGGGAGGCTTTCTGGCTGTCTCTTTGCTGGCCTTTCTGACATCCAGGCTGACATTCTGTGGGCCAGATGTCATCAATCATTTCCTCTGCGATATAGATTCCTGCCTTGCCCTCTCCTGCAGTGACACATGGCCCGTGGAGCTGGCAACCTTCCTTGTCTCCATAATTGTTGTGGTGGCCTCCTGTGTGGTCACCCTGGTCTCCTACATATACATCATCTCTTCCATCCTGAGGATCCAGTCAGCCCATGGCCGAAAAAAGGCCTTTTCCACTTGCTCTGCCCATCTCAGTGTTGTCACAATCTGGTATGGTTCTACCATGTTCCTGTATGTCAAACCGTCAGCCCAGAACTCCCTGGATCTGAACAAACTCGTGAATACCTTTAACACTGTTGTAACTCCGTTGTTGAACCCCTTCATTTACACACTCAGGAACAAAGAAGTGAGGCAAGCTCTGGGGTGGGCTTTCCAGAAAAAGTGAAGTGCACCTGGGCATCACAGGTAGTGAGAAGCCACCAATTCCCCAGTGAGCTGATCTCACTCACCTTACAGCCATCTTAGGATGGGCTGAGCCTCACTTCTTATGCCCCCACCTCCCTCTGTTCATTCCTGAGTTAATTCAAAATGCCTCTGTACTGTTTTTTTCTGGGATAGAGTTAATTTTTGTCATAGCAGCTAGTATAGAGCTATGTTTGGATTTGTGCTGAAAACAGTGTTGATAATACAGAGATGTTTTTGTTACTGCTAAGCAGTGCTTACATGGTCAAGGCCTTTTCTGCCTCTCACAGTGCCCCACCAGGGAGTAGGCTGGGCGTGCACAAGAAGTTGGGAGGGGACACAGTTGGTACAGCTGACCCCAACTGACCAAAGGGATATTCCGTACCATATGATGTCATTATCAGCATATAAAGCTGGGGGAAGAAGAATGAAGTGGGGGGAATGTTCAGAGTTATGGCATTTGTCTTCCCAAGTAACACTTAAGGGTGATGGAGCCCTGCTTTCCTGGAGATAGCTGAACACCTGCCTGCCAATGTGAAGTAGTGAATGAAGTCCTTGTTTTGCTTTGCTTGTGCACGTGACTTTTGTTTTACTTATTAAACTGTCTTTATCTCAACCCACAAGTTTTGTCACGTTTATCCTTCTGATTCTTTCCTCCATCCTACCAGGGGGGAGTGAGTGGGCGGCTGTGTGGTGCTTAGTTGCTGGCTGGGGTTAAACCACGACAGCCTCACAGTGCTCTAAAGACCAGTGCTTGGAAAGGGTTACAAATCCCATCCACAAATGGTTCTCCAAGAGAGCTGGAGGAGTGGTCCTCCCACAGGTTTGTCTTCCACTTAGCAAAGTGCTTCATTTTGTCAGGGATTCATCTGAATCCCCTAAAGAAGACCCAGCAGCTGGCTCATTGCTTTAGGAAATAGACAGGTATTCTCTGTTTAGTTTAATGTTTTCTACATGTATCTATGCCCCATTCTTGTGGCTATTTCATCAAATCATACTCTGGTTCAAGATAAAATTTGGCAATGTCTAGGTTCTCTACCTATAGTCATTATTCCTAGCATAAGACTGTCAACAAAATTTACATTCCCCTTCTTTTCTCTCTTCTGTATCTGAATGTACTTTCTGATTTTTTATTAAAAATATGCAAATTGCTGTGCTTCATGCTGGATGTGTCTGGGCATTTGCACATCTAAAACCCCACATCAGTTTTTAACAGTCCATCGTTCCACCCATTTGGGGCTTTGCTGTGGAAACACTTTAACGTGACCGGTAAAGTCCCCAAACTGCAGAGCTGTGAAAGGCTGGCTGGGTAGCAAGTCTCTCCTTACCCTTATTGGGAGGACATTAGCACTTCCAAAGGGCACTTGCTTTTCCCCTTCCTACGGTTTTTGTTTCAGAATCACATTCTCAAAGCTCTTCTTTCTGCACACTGACAGTGAAGGCGGTCCATGCGACCACTTCATAAGGAGGAGGCATCAACATGGCAGATACACCTTTATGAACAGTGTGGGACTGAATTCACCGGAGTGTAGAGCTCTCCAAGGGAGATGATGGAGTCTGGGCTGAACGTCTCCTCCTCCCTTCTGGAAGCAATGGTGCTTCTGGAGGCGACTCACCAACCTCCCGTATCTACCTGTCCTTGGCCACTTGGCTCTTAGACCTGCAGCCAGGCCCAGGCAGCAGTACCCAAGGACAGGCTCATGCCCACCCTTCTCAGCTGTGCTCTCTTTCTCAGTGGCATTTGGGAAATCCCTGGGACAGCCCACTGAGGCTGGAGAAAGAGCCTGAGCCTGGATCTGTCCTCAGGTAGCCATCACTGCTTGTCAATCCTGCTTTAGGGATAATGTTTTGGGGGAGAATTGTGTCTCTGGATTGTTGAAGCCCTCTGCAGCCCTGCAGAGCAACCAAAAGCAGGACCTGAAATGTCCAAGGCACCCTAGACGCAGTGGAGTGCAGGACACTGAGGGCTGATGTCCATTCCTCATCAACGCTGCCTGAGATAATGCCCTCTGAGATGAATAGGGGCAGGCAAAGCCTCCAACAGGGCTGGCAGAGCAGACCCATGTCACTTGCAAGAGGCAGGCCATTCTGGAACAGCAGTAGGTCAACCACCAAGTACCTTAGGCTTTCTCAGGTGAACTGGATGATACTTCATGAGCAACAGTCTCCACTTCATAGGGTGGGATCCAGCTGGAAAGCCAGCACCCTCCAGCTGAGCTTCCACAGGCAGTGCTGGGGTGGGATTGCCTGAGAATAGGTCCCCAGAATCATTCCTGTTGCCTATGGGAGGAAACAAGTTCACTGAGAAGTGATTGCCAGCTGTTGGGCAGAGAAACCAACATGCACTCAGGGACATAGGGGTTCCTTCCCAGCTGAGCCCTGGTGATTTCCCTGAGAAGGAGAAGAGACATGAAAAAGAGTGGGACCACTCTCTGGCAGTGGGTGAGTGTGGGAAGGGTTTGAACAGAGAATCTTGTCCAGCGCCTGGCTGATGGGTCTTTTTCACTTGCTGATGCCCAGATGCGGGGCAAGGAAGGGCTTTTCCCTTCTTGGGCTACTATGGCCAAATGGCAAAACCATAAGATCAGTTGTGCCTCCTACCACAAGCTTCGTTCTCCAGCTGTGGCCATCAGCGGAGGCACAGGGAAAGGGAACAAGATGACAAGCTGATAGGTTACTTGCCCTGAGCACTCACTCCAGTGTACCAGCCATTTTAAGCAGGGGGCATTTACAAGCCTGGCTTGGCTTGTTTATGGTGCAGCCTCCAATGACCCTGCCCCAAGTCAGGTTTCCTGGACTCTTTTCATCATCAGAGACCCTGGATCTAGATGCAGCTGTCAAAGTCATGCTGGCATATGCTTCACAGCAGCACAGGCTGGGGCGGCAGAAGCCCAGCCTCACCACAGCCCCCAGGTGCTGCTGCTGGGCAGGCTGAGCTCAGAGCTACATGCAAGCAGTGGCAGGGAGGGAACTGCTCCTCAGAGCACCCCCCACGATTCTGTGCAGTCCTGCAAGCTGTGGGCACCAGTGTGGGCTCAATGCGCAGAAATAGGTAGCGCTGTCCTGGAGCTCGGCATCCCGCACATTCAGAAGCACCTGGGAGGTCTCCACAGTCAGTGTAGAGGAGAATCTCCCTGAATCCACCCGAGATTTCCATTTGTCGACCTGCAGCAGCATCTGAGGGGACTGGGACTGGCGCTGCTGGTACCAGTAGATGTAGGGATTGCGATAGCTGGTGGAGAAATTGCAGTGCAGAGCTGTGCTCTCCCCTGCCTGGACGGTCATTTCTGCTGGAAACTGGAGCACAGAGTCCTTTTGGGCATGACCTGTAAATCCAGACGGGGCTTTCAGCTTTGCTTGCTTGTGTACCTGTCCATCTATCACTTCATCAGCTTGCTCACTGTCCCCACTTTGCAGCTCACTTTTCCTAGCCTCTGAAACGCTGAGCTGTTTGTCCCTGCACACTTCTTTCTGCAGGTTCTTGCCACTACTCACCCGCCAGATCATCCTGCTTTTCAGCAATATTCACTGGTCTTTCAGTCCACTGATTCTCTCCATATCTGCCTCTGATCTATGTTAACTTCTGGTCTCCTTCAGCAGCAGAGGACATGAGCTGTTCCTCTCCCACCTCTGACCATATCTTCTTGCTATCTTCTTGCTAGAACAGTTCCCCCATATGACACACCGCATCCTTGGCTCTTCTCTTGTCCTTGTATGGCATTTCAGCTCTTCTTGCATTGAGTTAGCCTTCCCTGTCCCTCAAGGTTATGACCATCCCTACAGAGATTAGTAGCATTTTATCCAACTTGTCTAGGAGAGAAGCTCCTGTACGACGCATCGCTCCGTTCCCTAGCATCTTTCCCTCTTTCAGGCTTCATGTGTATGAGCAGCACATTCAAGAATGCTCAGTACCTGCAAGTTTAAGGTGAGGTCTTATTCCTCCTCTGATGCCCATTACTCATGACATCTCCCACGTTATTTGCTGTACCCACCTGCAGCCCCTGCTCTGCCTACAGAAACACTCCCAAATCCCCCAGGGAAACAGGACTCACGTCTCCCCACTTCCACCACCAACTGCACAAACTCTTGCCTCATTCTCCCCAGCCTGAAAGTCACATCTCACCAAAGTCTGCCAGTCCCACCAGTGCTGCCAGGAAAAGCAGGACCATGTCACGCTCTCCCTTCATGGGGTGCCCAGGGACCTGTCAGCAGGAGGGAACCGATGCTTGCAGCTTCACCTCTTCTGCCTCTGCCAGATCAGAGAGGCCTCCAAGCCACAGCCCAGAGGGTGGAGCAAAACTCTCTCCCTGCCGCTCCAGGCAGGCCTCTTTGGGTCTGTGCTCCAACCTCTTCCACAAGAAGGCTCTCTAGAGAGATAGCAGACTCATGGTTTAAGTCCTGTCAATCAGAGGGACAGGCATCCTTTGTGAAATTCTCCCGACATCAACCACCTAGCCAGCTGCACAGACCTGCACCCAGCTCTGCAGGAGATGGAGAAGGCACCCCTGCACCCACCCACATCCACCCTGTCCCTGGGACTGTCTGCATGGAGAAAGGACCAGGCACAAACTGAAGTGCCTGGGCCCAGGTGTCGCACACTCCCTCCCTTCGCCTCCGGCCACAGAGGAGGAACCTGAAGAGAAATATCTCGGTAAAGAGCATCTGCTGCAGAAACCAGCCGCGCAGGAACAGACGCACTCCCGCACTCTGGCAGGGGGAGGATGTGGCAACGCAGCTCTCTGTTGTACAGGCAGTCCCTCTGTGTCCTTTCACCTACCCACATTACCCACAATCTCCAGCTGCTTGTCCCACCCTGGGCCCCAGAACCCCACTACCCAGGCAAGCAAAAGGGCTACTTGATTTTCATGTCTTCTGATGTCTGCTGCCCGGAGCAGGGCTCCTCTGCCACTTGCACCCAGGGCCCTTTGCTCACACGGTTGGCAGGGACTGCAGGAAGCAGGCGATTAGCGTAGCAGCCCCCATTCACATCCCGGCTCCCGCAAGGCCTTCAGGGTCCTGTTTTTCAGTCGAGGCCATGGCAGAAGGACGGTGGGCTGCCCTCTGCTCTCCAATGACTGCAAACCTGCCAGGAGTCCCCTTGTAATACAGCTATAGCTGCCACAACAATCCTCAGCTGAGGCAGGGGACAGGGTTGAACTTTCCCTCTTTCAGGGACAGGCATGGCAAGGAGGCTCCGGTGGGTGGAGCGGCAGCGCCCCCAGGTGCACTTGGCCAAGGTTGTCTCCTCCACCACGCACATCCAGCCCTGCCTGTGGCCCTTTTTGCTCCTCTCCTGCTGTATCCTGGAGGGCAGGAATACACTGCCACTTCCCCATGCCAGAGCCAGGTGAGTGACAGGGAGTCGGACCAGCGGTCTGCCACCACCAACAGCCACTCAAGTGGGTCCAGCAGCACTTTGGAACCTTTTAGACCTCTCACGAACAATGCAGGGCATCAGCCAGGGAGCAGACAGTACCAGTGGATGAACTTGTGAAGACTGTATGTTGGTGTGTGGAGCAGGTGATGTTGATGCCTGTGTCCAGCAGCAGTCCTGCCAATGGCTCCTTTAGCACCTGGGCTCCACCAGCAGCCACTGCTGAGAAAGGAGAAGGAAAGGCCCAAAATCACCAAAGATTGCCCAGTTCTTATGGCTCTTTTCCCGGAGAAATGGTCAGGAACAGTGGCAGTGAGACAGAGCTGGACCAGAATGGATGGGGACATGTGCCCATAGAGACAGGGATAGAAAGTGATCCTGGTGTTTGGTTGTAGAGCAAGGTGAAAAGGCTGGGAGGGAATCTGAAATAGGTGCATAGAGAGTTGGCATGAATGTCAGATGCATGGATGCCTGGATGGATGGAGAGAGGACGAGTAGACAGAAGAGTTGGGAGTATTACAGTGTAGGACAGAGGGCTGAATTAAGAACAAGAATGAATGCTGAATGCAAAGGGGGACTCATGGATGTATGCAATAATAGAAATGTGCAGGAAAGAAAACTTGTGCCTGCAGATATGAAGAAAGCAGAGGGAAGGATGAGAAAGGGCTCTCAGAGAGTAGGAGTAAGGGTTAGAATAGTAGATGCATGGAGAGATGGGTCAAAAGATGAGATGGATGGATCGATGGATGGATGGAGAGAGGAAAACTGGCAGGGAGAGTGGGTGTTACAGTGAGGACAAAGGACTAAATTCAGGGCAATAACTGCTCTTCTCTGTCTCCTCTGAACAAGGAGTTGTAGAAAGCAAGAAGGTCTCCCCTGAGACATCTCTTCTCCAAGAGGAGGAGGCCCAGTTCTCTCAGCTTCTCATTGCATGTCATGTTTGTCAGCCCCCTAATCGACTTGGTGGCCTTTGTTGGGCTCGCTTCAGTATGTTAATATCCTTCTTGGACCAGGGAGCCCCAACGTGGATGCAGTACTCCAGCTGTGGTCTCAAAAAGCCCAGAGGGGCAGGGTCACTTTCCTGGACCTGCTAGCAACACTGTGACTAACTTGGCTCAGGATACAGTTGCCCTTCTGTTCTGGTTTCAGCTGCGATAGAGTTAATTTTCTTTCTAGTAGCTGGTACAGTGCTATGTTTTGGGTTCAGTATGGGAAGAATGTTGATAACACTGATGTTTTCAGTTGTTGCCAAGTAATGTTTAGTCTAAAGTCAAGGATTTTTCAGCTTCTCATGCCCAGCCAGCGAGAAAGCTGGAGGGGCACAGGAAGCTGGGATGGGACACAGCCAGGGCAGCTGACCCAAACTGGCCAATGGGGTATTCCATACCATGTGACATCTATGCCAGTATATAAACTGGGGGGAGTTGGCCTGGGGGGATCGCTGCTCGGGAACTAACCCAGTTAGTTAATTTCTTCCTTTCTATTCTATTAAACTGTTCTTAACACACGAGTTTTACCTTTTTCCTTCTGATTCTTTCCCCCGTCCCCACTGGGTGGGGAGGGGTTAGTGAGCACTGCGTGGTGCTTAGTTGCTGGCTGGGGTTAAACCACAACACGGTGGGAAATAGCTGACTGAACCACTGCCAAACCCCTGAGCTCACTAAAGCTGATGGGGCTGGCCAGCGCCTGATCTGTTGCCTTAACTGTAGGGTCTGAAGGACTTCCTAGAATCATCCCAAGAGGCTGAGAGCTGGCATTGGGCATCCTGGTTGTTAGTGGTGTGTGTGCATGTTCATGCTCACATACATGTTCCTCTGGCTATACTCATGTGTGCATTCACACATACGTGTGTGCCTGGGGGAATGCATATGCAAGCATGACTGTGTACAAATATTGTTTGTGTGTGTTTAGGCATGCCTGTTCATGAGTCTGTATGTGTTTTAGCACATGCACATGCCTTCATGCAGGTGAGTATGGACATGTGTGGCATTGATCTGCATATATGTAAGAGTGTGCACATAGGTGTGTGTATGTATGCTTTTATGTATTATTTGTGTACAGAAGTGTACACATATATCTATGCAAATATATGTGTGCAGGAGCATGCATGTGTAAGCATGTGTGTTTGAGTATCTGTGCATACACATTGGTATGATGGGGTAGCTGTGCATGTGTCTGCACATGGACTCCTTTGGGAACACGTACAGACATCTCTATGTGTTCACATCATATAAGTTGCTCTTTGGGTGCATGCAAACTCACATGGGTAGTTGGAACCATGTGACTGGGACCGTGTGTGTGCATGCCTGTGAGTGTGCACACCTCTGTGTGCATATAGGCGTGCATGTGTGTGCACCCATGAGGGGGTTCATGTATGCATCTTTTTGGGATGAGCCTATGGGGTTGGGTGTGCAATTCCCTCCACTCACTTCTGATGTCATGAGTGATCTCATGACATCAAGGGTCAAACCGGGGAATTGTATTGAAACAGTGATCTGTCATAGGCATCCCACCAAGGATGAGATGCGGTGACTGTGCAGGTTGCCCCATGACTGCTGAGCTGTTCCTGCCAGAGGTCAATCTGAGAAACTGTCTGAGGGATAACAGACTGGAGAGAGGCCATCCAGCAGTCACCTAGTCCAACCCTGGTTCAGAGAGGGTCTCAATAGATCAGGTTATGCAGGGCTGAGGTCCCAGCAAGTTTGGAAACACTTCCAATGACAGGGATCCCATAACCTCTCGGTGCAAGGTACTCCAGCACTTGACTATCCTCATGGAAACAGTTTTTTCCCTGGTATCTAATCAGAATTACCCATTTACACTTGCATCCATTGGCCCTATTCTAATCATAGTTTATCTCCAGAGTCCTAGTTCAATCTTCTCTGTATCCTCCAGTGAAGTGGTAGGAGGCAGCAAGTGTGTCTTCCCTTAGCCTTCTGTCTCCAAGATGAGCAGGCCCAGCTGTCACATCCACTTCTTGCACATCATGGAATATGGCTACCTGACCATCTTTGAGGCCTCCACAGGATTCACATCTGTTGATCAATATCCTTCTGGGACTGGGGATCCCCAAACTGGGTGCACTGCTCCAGATACAGTCTCACAAGTCCCAAACAGAGGAGCAAGATCACCTCCCTGGACTTGTTGCCTACAGTGTGCATATTACAGGTCAGGATGCTGTGTACCTTCTTTGCTGCAAGGGCACACTGCTGGCTCATGCTCAGCTAGGTGCCCACTAGGACCTCACATTTTTTCTGCTGAGCTGCTTCTTAGGCAGCCAGCCCCCAGCCTGTACCAGTGCATGGGGTGGTTCATGCTTGCTCTTGGTGAACACTTCGTTGTTCTGGTCAGTCCATTTCTCCAGCCTGCTCAGATCCCTCTGACTAACAGCCCTGCCCTATATTGTATTGACAACTCCCCACAATTAGGGGACCTCTGCAAATTTACTGAGAGTGCACTCTCCCTACCATTCAGGTTGTTAATGAAAATATTAAACTCTATTGGTCCCGGTATTGACCCCTGAGGGTTCCCACTGTTGTTATTGGCTGCAGCTGGACTTTGCAACACTGGTCACAACTCCCTCAGCTCAGCAGGCCAGCCAATTTTCCAGCTCCCTTCTTGTCCAACTATACAGCCATATCTCACCTGTTTGGTGCGTAAGGTACTATAGGAGAGTCAAAAGTCTTGCTAAAATGAAGGCATGCCACACCCACTCTGCAGTGCCACTCACCTCCTCAAAGAAAGCAATGAGGTCATTCAGGCATGATTTGCCCTCAGTAAACCCATGTGAAAAAAGAAAGGGAAAGAACAGTTCCGTGGCAGAAGCTCTCTCACCACCTCCTCCTTTTCCCTCAGGCCACTAACCCCAGAGCCTCACAGAAACAGCATCTTCATTTGCAGATCTCTGGGTGCATAGTGGAAATAGGGGTGCCCAGGGAGAAGGGAGGGCCCTACCCGCAGAGCCCAGCCTTGCACAGAAGGGCCTCCTGCCTGGATGCCAAGAGAGGAGAACTGCACGGTGCCCCACGTCCTAGCTTCCTCCTCTCCTGAAGCCTAGAGCTCATGGGAACAGCCTTTGGTGCTTGAACCTCAGAAATTTGGGACTTCAAAGACACCTGAGACCTTCTGCACTGACCTCTCTGTGAAACACCGAGAGTGGATGGGCTGGACAAGAGAGGCAATGAGGGACGGAGTGTTGGGGAAAGAAAAGCTGTAAACCTGTCCCTAGTTCCCAGGTACACAAGCACAAAGGCCAGCTGACAGCATTGCCCAGCGTTGTGGTAGTACATCCCGCCCCCCCCATCCTGACAGCAGGAAACGAAACTTCTCCAGGAAGGGAGAAGGGGAAGGAAACCCTGGAGGCTGCAGGTTGAAATTTGAACTGGCCAATTGAGATGCGCCAGGTACACCGAGGTGACCCTCCTAACCAACAGAATTAAATGACCACAGGTCAGATTCGACAGGGGTATAAACGGGGTCCCGCCGGACGACACGTTGGCAGTCCTCCTCGGAGCAGCGGGTCTGCAGTCGGGGACTCCCCTCGGGTCGGGGCACCGCCCAAGGTAACTCCTCGAGGGAGAGAGCCCTCAGCTTTTTAGGGTGGAGAGATACGGCGCACATTTGT